>NC_142761.1:7800717-7950717 GCF_054948205.1 Urtica dioica subsp. dioica
TTTCTTTACAAAAATAGATCAAAATAATGTTTTATATTTACTGGATTTTTTTACAAAATTTTTTCCAGACTTTTAGTTTTTTTTACTGAAACCCTAATAGCCAAGGGTATTTTAGTAATTTCACGTTCAATGTCGTTTCTGAATATTTTCAGAACCTAAATCATGTCTTGAATCCTTTTCTTAGCTGATCCTTGATAGTCTTTTATCCCGATTAGGTTTCGAGTCAAGTAGAATTTCCAATTCCGTCTTCGACCAACGAGGTTTACTCTCGTTTTATAAAGGTGAGAGTAATCTCACTACAACACAGATTAGTTCAAAATTAAATATGATGATTGTGTAATTCATTATATTGTTTGTTTATAGCTTTATATGTTTGAGTGTGTGTTTCTTTATTTGATTGCGTGATTGATTCTAGTAATTTGTTATTTATGCTTTGTAAGCTATGTGATGTTAAATTAAAATAGATTTGAGAATACGTGTTTTATCCTTTAGTCAAGTTTTTGTATGAGCATATGTATGAAAGTTTTATGTACATGTCATATTTGTATGTAACCTAATTCTCAAAGTGAAAAGATAAAGATAAGCAAGAGAGTCATACAGCCTCGAGATATTTTAAGGAGAAGTTTTGCGGGTCGAGGCTCAAATGGGAAAAAATTTCAGGTTGAGGCCCAAATACGTTCATTAGATAGACCAAAGTGTGGGACCTGGCAACCCATATCTTCATTCCTAAAGTGTGCACTGAAATAGATACGACTACCGTAGGGGCACCCCGAACTAAGAGTTGATAGAATCAAGAAAAGAAAGATCAAGTTACCGATTAGTTTTAGAATATTAATAACCGGTTCATGCATTGCACTACTGTTTTTATTTTGTGAGCTTTATATTATTCTCGCTCAGCGTAAGCTCATTTCTTCGAAAAACAAAAATACGTCTGTGTTGTAGGTAAACAACCTATGAAGAACTGAGCAGGGTGGACTAGCAACGTCGATAGCGGGATGGTTGAGTTATGATTTTCATTTACAAACTAAGTCTTCCGCTACAAGTCTATAAGAAATAAGTTTTAAAGTTTTTATATTCAATTATTTCATAATTATGAAGTTTCAAAGAGTTTTCTAATTTAGTTGAGATTTAGATTATGGATTATGTTTAGTATTTTTGCTGCTATGTTTGGTCTTAAATTCGTATTTTCAATTTTGGTTAAGTTTGAAATGCAATCTTTTTGTATTTTTCTTAAATGTTTTTGTTTCTTTTAAAGATCTTTAAAATTTTGGTTCGTCTTTATAGGATGTGTTTTAAAAAAAAAATCATCCAAGCACTACTACAAAACTAGGATTCTACAACGCTTAAAAACAGTTGTAGAATGATTCTACAACGCTTATCAAGGGTTGTAGAATCCTGCGTTGTAGAAGCTTCTACAACGCTTAAAAATCCGTTGTAGAATCCAACAGCTTTCTACAACGCTTAATGATCCGTTGTAGAAACTAAGCTTCTACAACGGATATTTAAGCGTTGTAGAAGATTCTACAACGGTTTGAATCCATTGTACCGACAATCTGTGGAGGCGAGCCGTGTGGGCCGTCGAGAGGCTGCTTCGGACCGAGGAGATTGCGTACGACGTCTCCGGAGACCAAAACGTCAGCACCGCCCTAGTCGACGCGTTCCAGAACGGGGATTATCGCACCCGCCAGATCGCCGAGCGCGCACTCAAGCACGTCGATAGATTGCCCAACTTCTCTGGGATTTTCCCCAACATGTGATTCTTCTTCGGTAAAAAATAAAAATAAAATTTATTTCGAGCGTACATATACATGTTTCTTGTTTTGTTCCCACTTGTAGAGAGAAAGAGTTTTGGATTCAACCTTGTTTATTCGGGTTTTTTTTTTTTTTTGCCTTTTTATTGTAAGTGTTTATTTGTGTGTATACAAGTAATTTGATTTTCTTCTTATATGATTATTGAATCTTTGATAAACTCGTCTATCTATTTGTGTATTGTAATAGCTCTCTTTGATTTCACTCATAGTAGTAGCAAGGAATATATATATCGTTTATAGCCTCTTTTTAAGTTTTTAAATATTTTCAAACACGTCGCCGCGGCGACGTATAATTCTCTCCGCGGCGAGATATTCTACAACGGATAGTCAACCCGTTGTAGAATCATGTCGTCGCGGCGGACATTATACTTCGCCACGGCGAGTTGTTTGCCGTGGCGAAGTACGTTACGCGCCGCGGCGACACCATTCTACAACGGATTGTTTACCCGTTATAGAATCATTGGGCCGCAGCGGACATTATATTTAGCGGCGGCGAGATTCTCGCCGCGGCGATGTAGGTTCTGCGCCGCGGCGAGGGGATTCTACAACGGATACACATCCGTTGTAGAAGCTTTCTGATTATTTTTTTAAAAACCCACCGCGGCGACATTTTAGCTTAGCCGCGGTGTGGTGTATATCGCCGCGGCGAAACCAAAACATCGCTGCGGCGAGGTTTTGATGTATGAATAATGTGCTCTCGGTATCTTTTTTGCCACGGCGACTCTTATTTTTCGTCGCGGCAAACGTTATACGCCGCGGCGAAATGTCTAAGTCGCCGCGGCGAAGGCTTCATTTTGAACCTGGAAATAATTTTTTACACGTACTAAAACCCGTTCTAAAAAATATGGCACCTGAAAATAACCTTCAATCCAAAAAATAATATATACACCTTCAAAACATTCAAAAGAAATATTTACATCTAAAACCAATCCAAAATTGAATATAAAAACTAACTAATCATCACAATTCATAAATGTTTGTACATAAGTTACCCATTCTTCCCTAACTCTCTCTAAATCCTCTTATGTATAGTTTTTCTTACTTTCTAATTTTCCTACACCTCCTACGACTATATCGCGCATATAAGAAATAACAAAATACCCGCATTCCGTGTTTCCGGTTTGTCTCGGAGCGTTCCAAGCCTTGATGTACGTTGACTGTCCGTTATTATGGGCGTTTTGGTGTTCGAGCTTGAAATCCACAAAAACCCTATAACAGGGAAATCATAAGAGAAAAAACCTCTACAATGATTTATAATAAAAATAGTTTAAAAAATCAAAATATTACCTTTTTATCAATCGAGTTAAATCGATTGGAATTTTATTTCTTAACGGGTCGAAGAACATAGCACTATCTCTCCAAGGGTCGAGGACAACGAGCATCCAATGCGCACCTTTATTGTACGGCATCAAAGCTAGTTCACCAAATTTGCATTTTCGTATCATGTTTCCAACGTCCTTGACTCGTTTTGACAAATAAGCGTCCTCGTCGTTGTTTTCGATGTACGAACTTAAGCCCGGATTTATAAAACAATAGTCTCGACTCTTCTTCGCCTTTTCTATCCTCGAGCGTAGATAGCTATGACAAACAAGTATTTGATTGATCAAAACACTAAATATTGAATATTTATATTTAAAACGCATATAAATAAAACACTTACTCCATATAGACCGTTATGCTCCCCGCGCCAATTTCCAAGTATTGCAAAAAGTCGGAAACATCTTCAAATGACACCGGAATCGGGATAGCCGCGAGACTTGGACTAACATTGACCATAATCACATCCTCTTCCGGTAACATTACTTTGTTGGCATGTTGAGCGAGCAATCGAAACTTTGGATTAATCACCTTGTACGGAATCTTCTTAGCATTATCGATGCTAGGTTCACTCTCAAAACCGAGCTTTGAGAGTTGTTTGACAACAGGACCGCGACTCTCTATTCCCGTGTCCATTTCGATCAATCTCTTCGGCCACGAGACAAATCCTCCTATTGCATCTTCAATGGTTTGAGCTTCTTCGGTGGGAATTGGCAATTTTGCTTTTTTAATCAAAACCCCCAAAACGGTCACACGTACATTTCCTTCCTCCAAAGGTAAAGAGTGAACGACGCTCCCATTTACGTATGCTCGCCCATTTGCAACATGAATCATGCCTCCTTTCACAACATCATCTATGAAAAGAAGACACTCGACGCTTTCATCCGAAGTCAGTGTCACCGGGGTGGTTGGATTCAATGAGCAACTAGCACGAACACTATTCGGTTTTTCCACAACAATAGGATCGATCTTCGGACGATCATCAACAATGATAGGATCGATCTTCGGATGATCATCAACATCGTCGTGTTCTAAGCGAATCAAGAATATTATCAAAAACTTAATACCAAAACATTTATCTTTATTAATAAATAGATAAAAAAAATTAAACATACCTAAGAGACCGCTTCATTGACGTGTTTCTTCAACATTTGCCATCTCTTTATCATCAACAACCTTCGCGTTGAGATTCTCTTCCACACGCTCGACACTAGGCAACTCGACATTAGCATCTCCGACATTAATGCTACCATTTCAACCGAAGGCCTTCATCACCAAAGACTTTAACTCGCTCATTTCCCGATGACGCATCTTCATTACTTCTTCGTTGGGCGTTGGAGGAACAAAGTACTTAAAACGCGACGTGTGTTTGGATTGACCGCAAACTCGCGACGTTCCCAAAGCTTCTTGCAAAACGCTCTTTCCCGATTCCGGCAACCATGTCCCTTGCGATGCTTATTGTGATAACGTTTTCTACACATAAAATTATTTGAAAATAAAATTACAACGTTAATTGTTATAACAAAGGTAAAGAACTTATGATTTTTTCTCCCATCAATTTGTCTTTCTCATCCTTGTAGTTATCTACGTCTTTCATTCGCGAGTCAATCCAAAGTTCCTCTTTCGTAGGCCATTCCCCCATTTCGTCATGCTAGTAAGAACTAATTGTATAATAAATTAAAAAATAATTGCAACATTTGGAATAACTAAAAGAAAAAAATGAATCTAACCTTTTCTTGATCAAGCTTTCGATATCCATTTCGGCCCGTTCGAGATTTGTACACACTTTTTCCGATATTTGATTTCCCATGTTCCGATGTTTGTTTGAACATTTCGGTTCGTCTATACTCAACAAATGCTATCCAATCTTCTTCGGTGATACTTGTATAGAATTTCAAAATACAAGCCGGTCTCTTTAAGGCGATCGGTTCGTTGATTATGTCTTTGAGTATATCCTTGTATATCTCATGACGAAATAACATTGCCGCTTCTCCGACTCTCATAAGGCAATCGTGTTTTTGTTCGATAAGAATCGTAAATCCTTCTTGCATTTCGTTCCAAATCCGTTCTTTAATTTGGGCGTTGTCTTTACATCTCCAATCACGCATCGAAAGTGGAATGTGTTCTCTTGCTAACACGCCAAAGTAACTCGACAATTCATCACCCTCTTTACCCATTGGTTGCCCTTTATCATCAAATTGTACCGGGATTTTTTTACCAAGTGTTTTAGCCTTATTAACCCGACCCATAAGAGTGTTTCTTCGTTTTCCTTGTTCATCGGAGTTAAGCGCTAGTTGTCTTCTAATTTTTCTTTTACCACTACCGCTAGAAGTAGTAGTAGTGGACGACATGGAATCTAATATATAAAATTCAAAACATAATCTCAATTTCTAACTCAAATCCAATCCGATTCCAACTCAAATACAACTTCAAATCAATATCAAACTCAAATACAACGAATTCAAATCCAATATACTAAAATCCAATACAAATTCTTCCTAACTTCAAATAAATACCAAATTCTAACTAAATAATAACATAAATCAAATTAAATCCAAAACAAGTTGGGAAATAACATACCCGGTGGAGGCGAGGACGTGGCGAGCGAGAGGCGAGGTGGAGCGGGGCGGGGGCGAGGTGGAGACGGGGCAGGGGCGAGGTGAAGGCGGGACTGGGCAATATGGAGGCGGGGCAGGGGCGAGCTGGAGGCGAGGCGGGGTCAAGGCGGAGGCTATGAGGAGTGAGGGTGAGGACCGGAGAGAGATGGGCGGGGAAAAGAGAGGGTGAGGGCCGGAGAGAGAGGAACGGCGAAAAGAGAGGGTAAGGGCCGGAGAGAGAGGGACGGTGAGAAGAGAGAGAGAGGGGCGGAGAGAGAAGAACGGCGATAAAGAGAAGGTGAGAGAGAGGGGCGGGGAGAGAAGAAGAAGAATGGAGAAGTAGAAGAAGAATGAATGAATGAAAAAGATGGAAAAAAACGCTTAAGTCTGAAAAATAGGCGGGAGGTTTAAAAAAAAATGAAAATTTTTGGTTTTAAAAGGCTTCTACAACGCTTGTTATAAGCGTTGTAGAACCCTCACCGCGGCGAAGTGTACTTTCCCCCGCGGCGAGTTGTTTCTACAACGCTTATAATAACCGTTGTAGAAGTCTCGCCACGGCGACGTGTATACCACGCCGCGGAGAGACAAACCCAGAAAAGTTACGCCGCGGCGATAAACATTCCTAGTCGCGGCGAGTACAGAATCCTAAAACCTAAACGTCATCGCCGTGGCGACGTGTAATTCTCGCCGCGGCGAGTTGTTTCTACAACGCTTCTAATAACCGTTGTAGAAGTCTCGCCGCGGCGACGTGTATACCACGCCGCGGCGAGTCAAACCCAGAAAAGATATGCCACGGCGAGAAATATTCCTAGCCGCGGGGAGAACAAAATTTGAAATATGCATCCTCTCGGTAAGTTTGGCTCCGCGGCGAAATGTATTTCCCGCCGCGGCGAATATACCCCGCCGCGGCGACGTGTGTACAGTGCCGCGGCGAGAACATAATCTCAAATAAGCATCCTCTCGGTGAGTTATCTGCCGCGGCGAAATGTATTTCCCGCCGCGGAGAATATACATAGCCGCGGCGACGTTTGTACATCGCCGCAGCGGGAATTTACTGGTTGGAAGTCGCCGCGGCGACGTGTATTTTCCGCCGCGGCGAGTTATTTCTACAATGCTATGATAACCATTGTAGAAAGTCCACGCCGCGGCGAAAAACACGAAGCTGATGATATATATTCTCATTTCTCTTTTTTTCACTTAGAACTCTCATAACCTCTCAAAAAAGATTTCCAGCACCTTTTCGACTCATTCTAATGCGTTCTCATTTACAAGTCTCATCTACACATCCAAATCTAGTAAGTTCTTCTTTAATTTGCTCCAAATGTTGTTCTCTTGATAGTTTACTAATTAGAATGAGTTATTTTTTTTTATATAATTAGGGTTTTCTATGAAAATGAGAAAGTGGATGTGGGAGAATAGATTAAACGAGATATATCGTAAAGGTGTAGATGAGTTTTGTGATTTTGCTAGAGAGAACATGGTAGATGTGAAATCTATGCGTTGTCGTTGTATTCAATGTGGAAATCATAGACATTTTTCGATTGATGTCGTTCGGACCCATTTGTTTGTATATGGAATAATGACCTCGTATCAAAGATGGTACTACCATGGTGAGGTTTTTCGTTCTACGGTAAACGAGGATAACAATGATGTTGAAGATGATATTGATGATATGTGCGGAATGATGAACGATTTGGAGGATGATTTTGTTGAGCGACCGGAATTGTTTGAGTCCATGATGAATGATGCGGAGACACCATTATATGAAGGGTGTACAAGCTTTTCGAAGTTGTCGTTTCTAGTTACATTATTTCATTTAAAGGCGTCGGGCGGTTGGATAAACACTAGTTTTACTCTATTGTTGGAAACACTAAAAGAAGCCTTTTCGGAAGATAATAAAGTTCCTTTAAGTATGTATGAAGCGAAGAAGACTTTGGGCACATTAGGCATGAAGTACGAGAAATTTCATGCGTGCCCAAATGGTTGTGTTTTATATAGACATGAGTATGAAGATCTGAATGAATGTCCGACGTGCAAAGAGTCAAGGTGGAAGAAGGGTAAAATTCCATGTAATGGGGTTAAAGGAGTTCCAGTCAAGGTACGTACATTTTCATTATATGATTAAGAAATACATGTAGCTCATATTCATTATTAATTATTGATTTTCTTTAAATATATTTCAGTCATTATGGTACATTCCTCAAATACCGCGCTTCCGTCGATTGTTTAATAGTGTCAAACACGCGAAGAACATGGTTTGGCACTCCGAAAAGCGTATCGATGATGGTATGTTGAGACATCCTGCTAATGCTTCACAATGGAAATCCTTTGATTTAGAATATAAGGATTTCAGTGTTAATACTCGAAATTTGCGCCTTGGTCTAGCGTCTGATGGTATGAACTCGTTCAGCATGATGAGCAGTAAATACAGTGTTTGGCCGGTTATACTCGTGAACTACAATCTCCCTCCAAAGCTATGTATGAAGAGAAAGTTCTTGATGTTAACGCTTCTGATTTCAGGACCGAATCAACCAGGAAATGATATCGATGTTTATTTGGCACCGTTGGTCGATGATTTGAAGATGTTATGGGAGAAAGGGATAGAAGTCAAAGACGCTTACTGTGGAGATTCGTTTAAATGTTAATGTGGACTATTAACGACTTTCCTGCCTATGGAAACTTGTCAGGATACTCTGTGAAATGCTCGATTGGTTGTCCGATTTGCATGAAAGACACATCTTCCATCAGGTTGAAGCATGGTAAGAAGACCGTTTTTCTTGGTCATAGAAGATTTTTACCAAGAGATCACTCATATAGAAGGTTGAAACAGGCATTTGATGGAAATACAGAAGAACGACCGCCTCCTAGAATTTTGTCTAGTGAAGATGTCTATGAGATGGTTAAAAAACGTCAATGAAGTGTTTGGGAAAAGAAAGCGGAGTGCTAGTACTAAAGAATCCTTCAAAGAGAATCCTTGGAAGAAGAAATCGATTTTCTACGACCTTCCTTATTGGAAGTCACACTACGTTCGGCATTGCCTGGATGTTATGCACATCGAGAAAAATGTGTGTGAATCGTTTATCGGTACGCTTCTTGATGATCCAAATAAATCGAAAGACGGATTAAAATCTCGAATGGATCTCAAAGAGATGAATATAAGAAACATTTTGCATCCCCAAGAGGGGGTGGAAAAAAAAACAAAATTGCCACCGGCAAAACACTCTAGATCGAAAGGAGAAGAAGAAGTTGTGTACCTGGTTTGCTTCTATTAAAGTCCCCGATGGTCATTCATCAAACTATAAGAGGTTCGTGTCTTTGAAAGATTTGAGACTTATTGGAATGAAGACTCACGACTGTCATGTACTACTACAACAAATGTTGCCTCTTGCTTTGCGAGGAATCGTGCCAAAAGATGTGAGATTCGCAATATCAAAGATATGTGTATTCTTTAACTTAATTTGCTCGAAGGTCATCGATCCTACTCGCCTAGATTTAATGCAGTCAGAATTGGTGAAAACTCTCTGCTTGCTCGAAAAGTTTTTTCCACCTTCGTTTTTCGACATCATGGTTCATTTAACCGTCCACTTGGTACGTGAAGTGAAATTATGCGGGCCCGTATTTTTACGGTGGATGTATCCAATCGAACGTTACATGAAAGTGTTGAAAAGCTACGTGAAGAACTACAATAGGCCCGAAGGAAGCATAGTTGAAAATTACATAGCAGAAGAGTGGGTTGAGTTTTTTTCTGAGTATTTAGCTAAAGCAGATGAAATTCGGGTACCCAAAAACACCAATTTTGATTCAAAAGCTCTATCTACAGGTATGTTTTTGACACTTTATTTGTTACTTTAAATTATGAGCGTTCTTGTTTAAGTATGTTTTTATTTATAGGTACCTATTCGAGTGTCAACCGAAAAGAATGGGAGCAAGCCGGTCTCCATGTGCTACACAACGTTTCTGAGGTCACGCCATTTGTGGATATTCATTTGAATGAGTTGAGAGTGAATAATCCAAAGAAAGGCAGAAATGAAAAATGGTTACAAGAAGAGCACAACCGTGTCGTTCATTAGTATAGTCTAGACTCTTCATCCAATTGTAGATGAATCGACCGACGTTGATAGAATAACCTTTTATGATGTAGAACAACACCTGGATACGACCCTCGTCAAGAGTGGTGAAGTGCTTGATCGGAAAGAGGCGAGCGCAAACAAAGTAAATCCAAGCTTTAGCAATCCTGGTGAGTTGGTCACGCTTGAGTACCCTTTTCCCTTTTTCAAGGACCCATTCCTCTCCTGGAATGCACAGCAACCTCGCCATCTCCTCGTGGCTGCAAGTTCTCAACCATTCCCGATAGCCTTCATTCTCGAAAGGCACATCTGGGGTCCCAAGCAAATCGTTGATCGCTTCGACGCTCACATCGACCGGTCTACCTCGGACCGTCACAACATCTCCATTGTGATCTGGTAAGTTTGCGTAGAATTCGTACACAAGTTTAAGTTCGACTCGAACTCGGGAACGGCACAATACTTCACCCAGTCATGACCTTGAATACTGTTGCTGATTGACACTCCTATATCGGTGTTAGAGCTCACATTGAATCCCCGCTCAGGGATCACACTGCGCGACGAGATTTTGTCGTAACGATCCTCCGCGGCCTTGCTAGTGAAGATACTTGTGTTATAATCTGCTTCAGGGGAAGGTTGACGAGCTCGCTTACCTTTACTTTTACTAGGACCTTTGGAAGTGCTCGGAGCCGTGGCGCCCGCCGGATTTTTTGTTCGAACCATTTTTCACCTTCACAAAGCATAATCATAAAAAATTCAATCTCGACATCTACAATCAACATAACCATTTTAAATACTAACAATGTCACAACAATCACAAATTCTATATCAATTCCAACTTCATTTAAACATAACAATATCAAATTCATAAACAATTCCATTCTAACTCAAATTCATTCTAACACAAATTGTAACTCAAATTCATTCTAACACAAATTCTAAATCAAATTCATTCATCATAAAATAAAAAAAACCCTAATTTTGTTAAATCAATAACCACCTTAAATCAATAACACAAATTTTGTTAAATCAATAGCCACAACATGCAACTCGGGGAAATAACATGAAATCCATATTCAAAAACACGAAATCCATATCAACAACACGAAATTAAATCAATAACCACCTTAAAAACTTAGAAAATCATACCTTGCTATGTTAAAGAGAGAGTGAGAGGCGGCGAGAGAGAGAGAGGCGCGAGAGAGTTGGGCGGCGAGGACGTGGCGAGCGAGAATGGCGGCGAGGATGTGGCGAGCGAGAATGGAGGCGAGGACAAGGCGACGGCGAGAAATCGGGGTGGCGAGGACGTGGCGAGGGAATTTGGAAGAGAAAATTAAGACAGACTCGGCCGAAATGGTTGTCTCGCGTTTGTATTTTGAGGAGAATGAGAAAAAAAAACTGAAAATGGGTTTATATAGTGAAAACCTAAAAACCTCGCCGCGGCGAGAATATGTCTTCGCCGCGGTGAGACAATCCTACAACGGATTTTATAACCGTTGTAGGATCACCTCACCGCGGCGAGGCAGTTTCATAAAAAACTGCTTGGCCACGGTATCCTTCTCGCCGCGGCGGAGTATATTTCGCCGCGGCGAGAGATGACTATCGCCACGGCGAATGGATTCTACAACGCTTTAAAAAAGCATTGTAGAAAGCTTCACCGCGGCGAGGTTTAAATCGTGCCGCGGCGAGGTCCATCCTTCTACAACGCTTTTATCTTGCGTTGTAGAAAGGTTTCGCCGCGGCGAAAATCACATGGTGCCGCGGCGACGATTCTACAACGGATAGTGTTAACGTTGTGGGAAATCTGAAATTTAAGTTCTTCTACAACGCTTTACATAAGCGTTGTAGAATAACCTAGATTCTACAACTCTTATTCAAAAGCGTTGTAGAAACACCTGAATTCTACAACGCTTAGTCATAAGCGTTGTAGAAACACTAAGTTTCTACAACGCTTATGTTAATCGTTGTAGAATCCCTAGTTTCTACAACGCTTATGTTAAGCGTTGTAGAAAGTGGGTTGTATAATCCAACATTTGTAGTAGTGAAGTTTTCTAAAGTTTAAAAAGTAAGTAGAGTAAGACGATCCGAAAAGTCGGGTCATCACAAAAAAATGAGGACAAAGTTAAAGAATGGAATAAAATGGGAGAGAACCCGATGAAAGACGACAACCACGAGTTGTCGAAGAAGAGAGGTAATGGTCGACGGGGCTAGTCCAGGAACTACACGTGGATGGTACATCAAATGCTCAAGGGGTTGGCGCCGACGTTGTGCTCACGAATCTCGATAGGGAAAAATTGAGGTATGCACTACGCTTCGAATTCAAGGCCTCGAAAAATGATGTATAATACAAAGCTCTGATCGTGGGACTGGAGTTATCATGCAAGTTAAGGGTGGAAAACTTGCGCATTCTCTACGATTAGCAACTAATTCTGAACCAAGTGAGATGCCACAACGCCGCAAAGAGCCCTACATGATTGCGTACTTGGAAAAAACGCAAATGAACCTCTAGGCACTCTCGTAGTTCAAAAGCGCGCAGGGCCCTCGTGAGGCAAACACCGACGCTGACGCCTTGGAACCCCTCGCATCCGAAATCGACGAGGAAGGATTTGAGAATGTCCCCATCGAAATATTGACTAGACCTTGTGTCTCTAAAGCCGTCGTAGAAGTAATTGAGGACGTTCCACCACCCTCTTGGATGACCTCATTGGTCAGATTCCTTAAGCGAGGGACCTGCACGATTTTGAATTACTCCATAACAATTTATTTGATTTAAAAGTCATGCAAATGATATATGGTAACAAATACTTTATGAGTTTCACTGACAATAGTATAAAATATTTTTATTTTTATTGCTTCAAATTAGACAAGGCAATAAAAAAATTTGAAATGTACAAATTAGAAGTTGATAATAAACTTAATGAAATGATGCCAAATTATCGGTTAAAATTATATGGACGACATTATGAGTGTTCGGAATCAATTAATTATCAAGAAATAAACATAGTCAAAGTGTAACTACCGTTGTAATAAAAAAATTTATCATTAAATGGAAATGGAACATATATGTTAGTGAAATATAATTTTTGTCAATCAGTGAATAGAAAGTATAATTATATTACACTTTTTAGAATGTATTTGTGTGATAGCATAATAGATTCTTATATATGTTTAGCTTCTTATGTATATTTGTATATATGTTTTTTTTTATCATTGAGTAATAATATCCTCCTTACAAAAACGTATTTTTGTGGTAATATTTAAAATAATTAAGATTTCTTTTGAATTTTAAGGCTGTTAGTTATACAAAAATATCACTACGTACCTTTCAGCAACATTAATTGAGTAATCTTGAAGAAAAGCATTTATATTTTATTTTCTCTAATCCATCTTGAATTCATAATTTCATGCAAAAAAAAAAAAATTAGGCTTATTCATTATAAATTAATGTAATGTTGGAATCTATATCTACATTTTTTGGAAGTATTAGCTGTAGGGTTGTAAATGGAGCGAGTTGTATTGCACATGTTTTATGCATGTGATACGTGAATCTTAAACCGATTAAGAACGTACCGAACTAATTTGTATATATGCTTGTGTTTGTAATAAAAAATTTATCATGGAAATGGAACATATATGTTAGTCAAATATAATTTTTGTCAATCAGTGAATAGAAAGTATAATTATATTACACTTTCTAGAATATATTTGTGTGATAGCATAATAGATTCTTATATATGTTTAGCTTCTTATATATATTTGTATATATGTGTTTTTTTTTTTATCATCGAGTAATAATGTCCTCCTTAAAAAAACGTATTTTTGGGTAAATATTTAAAATAATTAAGATTTATTTTGAATTTTATGGCTGTTAGTTATACAAAAATACCATTACGTACCTTTCAGCAACATTAATTGAGTAATCTTGAAGAAAAGCATTTATATATTATTTTCTCTAATCCATCTTGAATTCATTATTTCAACAAATAATTGGCTGCGTAGCCATCTAAAACACTAGCAATTTCATTTTAGCCAACCATTCGTTAATTTCCCGTAAATAGTCATCTTGCTTACGTGGCAGCTTATTAATTGAATTAGTTTTACATTTTTGCCCTTACGCTATTTTAATTAGGCAGTTTTTTTTTTTAAATTTCGAATTAAATATTGAAACCGAATAGGGAAGTTTTCAAATTTGAAATTTGAATTTTGAGCAAATTTTGAAAGTTTTCAGCTCATTAATTGTTATGTATTTGGAAATTTTCAGCGTTTACTTTAGATAATTAGTTTCTATTTTCGTTGCAATTCATTATGGATAAAATCTGTAAATATATTCTTCATTCATTGATATTATTTTGTCTTCCATATTCATAATTTCCAGAATTTTCGTGTCCAAAATATTTTCAGAATTTTTTTCAGTTTATTTACACGATTATATTGTAAATATGCTTTGTATTTACAGTGAATACACTGTAAATATGCTTTGTATTTATAATAAATATACTGTAAATAAGCTTCATATTTACACGAACATACTGTAAAAAAAAAAAAAAAAAAAAAAAAAAAAAAAAAAAACTGTTCTTCGCGGAGTCCATAATATCGATCGGGACCTTTGGACGCAGATTCTTCTCTTCTCGGAAAATTCAAACAGGGAGCACGAGAGAAAAAATATTAATATTAACGGCTTCTCAAACAAATCGAACTAAATCCGCCTTCCTCAGCACCGACACACAACGCCCTAGACTTTGCCGAATAACCAGAGCCTGCGATTGAAATTCAGCCTTCAATTTTAACCAACAAAAATCAATTCAACAGCTTCAATTCATCCAAACCCGTCAGACCAAACAGGGAGCACGGGAGAAAAAAAATCAACGATAAAGCTTAACCAAGCAAGAACATACAATCAGCCATTAGTCCCACCCTACACATTTTCACCTTCTAAATACAATGACGAAGTCAATTTCATCAAAATTACAACACATCAACATAGATCTAGCCCTTTTTATTTCCATAACGTACCTCGAGCAAAACGGAGCATCTCCGACCACCGATCGGAGGAATTTCATGAGGGCTTTTGTTACCCATGTCATGAACTTCATTTTATACCGGCGGTGAACACCACCTCCCTCCGGTGATCGGAAAACTCAACATTGGGGCGGAGGTCTTTTCCGGCGAACTCCCACGGCAATGAACCGAAATTTTTAGCAAGCATGATGGATGTTTTCTTGAACCTCTCTTCGACACGATCGAGTTCATAACACTTGGAATCACCCAAATCGGAGCTCAAACGATAGAGATATGGTCAATTGAAGTTTTGAGGAAAAAAAATGAAATGAAATTTTTGAGAGAGAGAGAAAGAGAAAGAGAGTGACGGGAAGAGGAAGAAGAAGCCCTTTTTTTTTTCTTAAAAACAATAAATGAGATTGGTTGCATGTGAAGTGTGAACGCATGATACGGTTATAATTACCTCTTCGATTTTCGCTATCATTAATGACCAAATTTTTGAGCTGAATATCCTAATAACACTGATACAAATTGGGCGGGAATAACTAAGGGTAGTCTCGTCCTATTTTTTATGTAAATAAATCCACATGGCTATTTACCATTAATTAACAAAATGTGGGCTAAAAATAAATTGCTTATTTTCAGGAGGCTATTTAGCTTAATTACCCTTATTTCAATGCGAAAAAATAGGCTTATTCATTATAAATTAATGTAATGTTGGAATCTATATCTACATTTTTTGGAAGTTTTAGCTGTAGGGTTGTAAATGGAGCGAGTTGTATTGCACATGTTTTATGCATGTGATACGTGAATGTTAAACAGATTAAGAACGTACCGAACTACAATTTCTCTATAAATACAGGTCTGCTTATCCAACATGGTCTTCAACCAATTTCAAAGCTAGGTTGAGAGTTGGGATTACTTTACCCGTAATATTCTCTAAGAGGGCTACGGAAATGGAGGTGACTAAGGTACCCAATTATAATTTAATTGAATAAAGTTGTGCGTTTTCTTTTCACTACTTTGTTACTGGTTATCTGTCACATATTCTTAGTTGTATATTTTCCATGTCCTAGAAAAGCGTTGCGGTGGGACGATGGGGAACAAGAAGTGGGACAAGCGTTGCGGTGGGACCATGGGGAACAAGAAGTGGGACGCAGTGGGACGACGGAGATGGCTTCGATGGTGTAACAAAAATCACAATAAGGTCTAGTAGTTGTATCGACGCCATTACTGTGACCTACATAAAAGACTACAAGCCGGCCACCGGAGGAGAGCATGGAGGCGATGGGGGTGGCAAAAAAGAGGTTGATACCATATAATTACTATCCACACTTAGAACTAGGGGAGACATATTATTACCTAAAAAAAAAAAAAAAATTGCTTATAACTTATACATGTATTGTTTCAGATGGTACTGGACTTCCCAGATGAACAGATAACTGAAATCAGTGGGTACCTAGGCACATTTGCGGGTGTGAAGGTGGTGACGTCACTCAAATTCACGACCAACAGAGGACAAGTCAAAGGGTTCGGCAGAGAACAAGGCACGCCTTTTACTCTTCCCATCAAACATGGCCGCATTGTTGGCTTCTATGGAACCGGCGAAACCTATATAACTACCATTGGGGCTCACATCTCCCCGCCCCTCTGATTGTCCTCCATCCATCCACGCCTTTGAATTATATATAATTGAACAAATAAGATCTCTCCGTGAGATCACTCCGTGTTTCATTATGTTTCATACGTTTTAATAATCCTTTGGCTTCGAATGCTCATACTTTCGACGTCGATATGGGAGGCACCCCCACTGTGGTGGCCGCGAGCCTTGAGCAATAATAAAAGTTTTCTGTTTTGGTGTCTCAGAAACTATGGCCCACATCTACATAAAACAATATCCTTCCCACATGGGCACTTAAGCATTATACGCTATTGTAAACTAGCCATAATTTTCTAATTTTTAAATGAATAGCCATTGGGACTATTAAATATTGATAGAGCATTGCTATTTCACACCATCCCCAATTTGGACTATCCATACAACATGTGACAATTGGACAATTTTAAATAGTTCTTTTGGTGTTTATTATTTTTGGTGGGGTAGTCGTGTCGTGCATCGTGTCAAAAATCATTTCCGATATTGATAAGATGACTATTTGGCCCTTCCTAATTTTTTAAGAAAAAATAATTATGACAAAAATGAATAAAGTAACGTCAAATTAATAGCTAATAGAAGTCAAATAGTCATTCCTTATCCAAGATTTTGTGACTAATTAAATAGAAAAGGCTATCACACTAATTGTTTAATCCACACGGCATTCAAATTTATATACTATTATATTATCAAAATTGGCTTGTTAATTAATAAACACAACTTTGAAATGTTGGTGATTTGTGAAAATCAATTTTGTGTTTGTTATATAAAGGGATTGTTTGTTTTTTTTTTTAAATAAATAAATTGCTTTTTTATTTGTTTTAATTTTTCTACAAAAACACGTAGCTGTGATATTGCCTTTAAAACTAAAAAAAAAACGATATTCAATCTGATTGCCTTTATTGGAGATACGTATTTTTATTAAATAAGATAGATCTGCACAATATTAAGTGCCTATACAATAGGAAAATCTGGTAATTGATAACTGATTCTAAGACCATATATTTGTAGCTTTCAAAATCTGCACATATATTCAATAAAATGGGCAAGAGTATGCATTATTTTTTTTTTAAACAGGAAATCAATTATTTTTTCAGACAAAAATAAAATAAAATAAAAGACGAAAAAATGAGAGAACAAAAAAAGTAATTCGATTTAAAGAAACTGCTTAAAATTATATTCAAATTGGCTAGTTATTTAAAACTATGTGGCTATTTCTTAATTGTCATAGCTTTTAGTGGCTTAGTTTGTGCAAATTAATACCTATAATTTTATAAAAGGTCATATTGCCTTTTATATAAATCCTCAACTATCTTAAATTTGTTTTTATTTTAACATAATTTTGCTGAAACTATAAACTACTAATAAAACTAAAATAAAAATGAAACCGTGAAGATTATTAAATAAGTTTAATGATACTATAATTTAAAGATAAAACTATAAAATAATGAGATATCTTCATACTAAAATAAGACATTAATAAAATATAAATAAAAAACGAGGTCTTCTAAAAATAATTATACTGAGATGGATCGAGTAATTTCCACACTTTTAAATAAGTAATCATTTTTTGACATGTTAATACTTAATTAATCAATAAGATGTGAATCTTTTTTTTAATTTCTTTCTTTTTCAACCAACTTTTTTTTTATCTACATGCCTTTTTTTGTGTAGTTTAGAATTTATTTGGTTCCCTATTTATCTCCATACATCTTTTATGATATTTATGGTCAGCATATTAATTTTTCGGAATTAATTTTTTGCGTGGTTACTCTATTCTCATGAGTCATAAAAGAAAAAAAAAAATCTTAAGCTGAATTGCCCTTTTTTAGCTGATTGTATATTGTGTGGATCTATGTGGGTATATTGCATTACATATAGGAATACGTCTTGATTATATTTAATTTATATAATTTTTTTTTCTCTTTTGATTATTTTGAATTGCGTGAAAGAATTTGCTTACAAATTAATTTAGTATTTAAGAATAATAATTTAAATACTAATTTGGAGATCTGTTTGGTATTTCTTTTGTATGAAATGAATCGTTTTATATTTTGACTAAAATGAAGCAAAAAATTGATATATTTTCATTTTTGTGGCGAATTTAATTTAGATATATATCTTTATAAAATATTTATCCAATTTTTTTCTACTACTCTAGACTTTATATTATTGTTCCGCTCTTCTATAGTACAATTAATATATATATATATATATATATATATATATATATATATATATAAATATATAGCCATACAGTTATAAAGGGTTTTGATTTTAGCCATCCTTCTGTTAATTTTCTGTTAATAGCCACAGCAATCTATTTACAGCAAGTTAAAAGACGTGAATGACCTTAAATGACTCCCGTCCATTATTTTCAGCGTAATAATTTAAATGGAAAAAAAAATTCGACCATAACTACCTCGCATAAATCAAGGGAGCATTTAAAACTCCATAAATGCATATCTAACCCCTCTCTCATTATCTCTCCAGCGTAAAGAAATATCAAATCTTCAGAAATTAGAATTCTTCCCTCATCTCTTTGTTCATATGCTCCAGACCGTAATCCACGTGCTCCGCCAGATCCCTCCGTGCATGAACACCGACTCCCCCACCACCACCGTCGTCACAGCTCTTCCAGGCCGCGGCGCGTCACGATTGGCGAGGCCAAAGGATTGGCGAGCCTTGTGGAGAAAAAGAGGTTGTCTCTGAACGAGATCTTGGTTGCGAGATACAGCCCGTGATTCCTCCGCGACGATGGCGCTCAAGGTCACAGCCGCTGATTCCTCCTCGATGATGGTTTTCAAGGTCGGCATGAACTCCGGCAAAGCCTACTTACATGTGGAACACCATGATTCGAGGTTCTTACATCACCGAGATTGCAAAAGGCCTGCGAGAAGGCTCCGACGTCCAAGGAAGATGGGTCGGTGATTCGCTACATGAGGAAGATGAGTTTCAATGGTTATTTGGTTGTACAGAAAATGATGATTCGTTTTTGTTCGGATAGTGTATATCCGTGTAAATACAAAGCATATTTACAGTATATTTGTGTAAATACAAAGCATATTTACGATATATTCATGTAAATACAAAACATAGTTACAGTATATTCATTGTAAATACAAAACATATTTACAGTATATTCGTGTAAATAAACTGGAAAAAATTCAGGAAATATTTTGGACGTTCTAAAATTATGAATATATGGAAAACGAAATAATATCAATAAATGAAGAATATTTTCCAAATCCACACGTCCAAAAATTCAAAAAAAAAAAAACCAGGTTAGCTACTTTCCTAATCGGTTTGATTCAAAATTAAAAAAAAAATGCCTAAATGAAACAAATTAGTTAAGTAAACGCTGAAATTTCTCCATATCCACACGTCCAAAAATTCAAAAAAACCAGGTTAACTACTTTCCTAATAGGTTTGATTCAAAATTAAATATAAAAAAAAACTGCCTAAATTATAATTAATAAGGGCAAAGGTGTAAAATTATTTCAATTAATGAGATGCCACGTAAACAAGATGACTATTTACAGGAAATTAACGAAAGATTGACTAAAACGAAATTGCAAACCTTAAAGATGGCTACGCAACCAATTTTTTATTAATATTTTTATTTTATCGTTACGTACCTTTACCAGCATTAATCGAGTAATCTTGAAAAAAAGCATATATATTTATATTTTCTCTAATCCATCTCCAATTCCTCAATGGATATCACTGTTGATGTTTTTCCCATTTTCATACGTGGATTCATAATAATAAATATAATATTGGAATCTATGTACCTTCTTTGGAAGTATTAGTTAGCTATAGGTTGTAAATGGAGCGACTAGTATTGCACGTTTTTGTGCATGTGATACCAAATTGTATCTCGTAAAGATTGGGTATGTTAAGTTTGTGGTGGACAGTAAATCTCCAATACTTGTGTGAAATCCCAAAAATTAGGCTTGTAAAAAAATTAGAAGTTTCAAAGGATCGATATAAAACCTCAAATTTTAAAACACGTGTTTATGTGCTATTATGTTTGTTTTATGAGGGATTTAGATTGTTTGAGATAATTCTTAAAAAAAACACAATTATATATATATATATATATATATATATATATATATATTATATTTTAAATAACGTAAGAGATTTATATTCTACTGATAGTACCATATATATATATATATATATATATATATATATATATATATATATATATATATAAATAAGGATACGTACTAAATTTGCTAGTTATTAAATGAAATTTTGTTATTTAAATATATATATATATATACATTAATTATATACATATAAATCAAATTAAGCGTGCATATATATATATATATATATATATATACATGTGTGTTTATATATATATATATATATATATATATATATATATATATATATATTCGGTTACTTTTGTTTGGCCTGATATATTGTCGATTCTCAAAAGAATATATTATGTTAATTCTTTGTTTTGTTCAGCGTTGGAATAAAAGGAAAAAAAATAAAGTTACGTTCAAATTTTACTCTTATAAATAACTAGCAGATTAGGGTTAGAAAAAAGAAAAGAAAAATGTCTATGCTCTCAGCCTCTCTCCTTCTTCATATTTTTATTTTCCTTTTTCAACATAAAACCCTAACCACCAAATAAATAGATTTTTTTTCTCTTTGTTTTTGCACTCTATGATTGTTAAAAACTAATTCTCTTACAACTGTCTGAGAAATTAGGTATGTAATTCGTGTTCCTTCTCAATTTAATTTATTTTATTTCTTGTGGTTTTATTTGTAAAAGAATTTATAGATCAAAAGAAGGATTTTGGTTCGGATTCAATCAAAATAAATTTTAATACGCTTACCGTGGTTTAAAAAATAATTTTGTTTCGTCGTTTGTTTATAGAAAAATTAGATTTACAAGTTTTCTGTTCAAATTTTTTATCGAATAATATTTTTACTAAATAAAAAATATTTTCTGATTATTCATTAATCACTGCGCGGACCAGGTTCACAGTTTTGGCCTAACTTCAAAACCGATTTTGAAAGGCTTACTATGACATTTATGTTAATTATTTTGATTCGAAAATTTTTTCCACTGTTTCGTATTAAGAATCTTCTTTTGTAACGTACAATTTATTTTTGGTTTCAATAAACAAATTTTACATTTCAACTATTTTGAAAATGATGCGCAGACCAATTTTGGCCCAAATTTTTAAAGTCCAATCCTATCATACTTGTTTTATTTTTTAGTAAAGAGTTAAATAATGTTTTTGGCCATGATTTCTTTACAAAAATAGATCAAAATAATGTTTTATATTTACTGTATTTTTTTACAAAAGTTTTTCCAGAGTTTAGTTTTTTTTTACTGAAACCCTAATAGCCAATGGTATTTTAGTAATTTCACGTTCAATGTCGTTTATGAATATTTTCAGAACCTAAATCATGTCTTGAATCCTTTTCTTAGCTGATCTCTGATAGTCTTTTATCCCGATTAGGTTTCGAGTCAAGTAGAATTTCCAATTCCGTCTTCGACCAACGAGGTTTACTCTCGTTTTATAAATGTGAGAGTAATCTCACTACAACACAGATTAGTTCAAAATTCAATATGATGATTGTGTAATTCATTATATTGTTTGTTTATAGCTTTATATGTTTGAGTATTTGTTTCTTTATTTGATTGCGTGATTGATTCTAGTAATTCGTTATTTATGCTGTGTAAGCTATGTGATGTTAAGTTAAAGTAGATTTGAGAATACGTGTTTTATCCTTTATTCAAGTTTTTGTATGAGCATATGTATGAAAGTTTTATGTACATGTCATATTTGTATGTAACCTAATTCTCAAAGTGAAAAGATAAAGATAAGCACGAGAGTCATACCGCCTCGAGATGTTTTAAGGAGAAGTTTTGCGGGCCGAGGCTCAAATGGGAAAATTTTTCAGGTTGAGGCCCAAATACGTTCATTAGATAGACCAAAGTGTGGGACCTGGCAACCCATATCTTCGTTCCTAAAGTGCGCACTGAAATAGGTATGACTACCCTAGGGGCACCCCGAACTAAGAGTTGATAGAATTAAGAAAAGAAAGATCAAGTTACCGATTAGTTTTAAAATATTAATAACTGGTTCATGCATTGCACTACTGTTTTTATTTTGTGAGCTTTATATTATTCTCGCTGAGCGTAAGCTCATTTCTTCGAAAAAAAAACTATATATGTCTGTGTTGTAGGTAAACAACCTATGAAGAACTGAGCAGGGTGGACTAGCGACGTCGATAGCGGGATGGTTGAGTTATGATTTTCATTTACAAAATAAGTCTTCCACTACAAGTCTTTAAGAAATAAGTTTAAAAGTTTTTATATTCAATTATTTCATAATTATGAAGTTTCAAAGAGTTTTCTAATTTAGTTAAGATTTAGATTATGGATTATGTTTAGTATTTTTGCTGCTATGTTTGGTCTTAAATTCGTATTTTCAATTTTGGTTAAGTACTTCTCATAAAATGTTTGAAATGCAATTTTTTTGTATTTTTCTTATATGTTTTTGTTTCTTTTTAAGATCTTTAAAATTTTGGTTCGTCTTTATACGATGTGTTATAAAAAAAATCATCCAAGTTTTCTAAAGTTTAAAAAGTAAGTAGAGTAAGACGATCCGAAAAGTCGAGTCATCACAAAAAAATGAGGACAAAGTTAAAGAAAGGAATGAAACGGGAGAGAACCCGATGAAAGACTACAACCACGAGTTGTCGAAGAAGAGAGGTAATGGTCGACAGGGCTAGTCCAGGAACTACACGTGGATGGTACATCAAATGCTCAAGGGGTTGGCGCCGACGTTGTGCTCACGAATCTCGATAGGGAAAAATTGAGGTATGCACTACGCTTCGAATTCAAGGCCTCGAAAAATGATGCATAATACAAAGCTCTGATCGTGGGACTGGAGTTGTCATGCAAGTTAGGGGTGGAAAACTTGCGCATTTTCTAAGATTAGCAACTAATTCTGAACCAAGTGAGAGGCCACAACGCCGCCAAAGAGCCCTACACGATTGCGTACTTAGAAAAAACGCAAATGAACCTCTAGGCACTCTCGTAGTTCAAAAGCACGCAGCGCCCTCGTGAGGCAAACACCGAGGCTGACGCCTTGGAACCCCTCGCATCCGAAATCGACGAGGAAGGATTTGGGAATGTCCCCATCGAAATATTGACTAGACCTTGTGTCTCTAAAGCCGTCGTAGAAGTAATTGAGGACGTTCCACCGCCCTCTTGGATGACCTTATTGGTCGGATTCCTTAAGCGAGGGACCTGCACAATTTTGAATTAATCCATAACAATTTATTTGATTTAAAAGTCATGCAAATGATATATGGTAACAAATACTTTATGAGTTCCACTGACAATAGTATAAAATATTTTTATTTTTATTGCTTCAAATTAGACAAGGCAATAAAAAAATTTGAAATGTACAAATTAGAAGTTGATAATAAACTTAATAAAATGATGTCAAATTATCGGTTAAAATGATATGGACGACATAATGAGTGTTCGGAATCAATTAATTATCAAGAAATAAACATAGTCAAAGTGTAACTACCGTTGTAATAAAAAAATTTATAATTAAATGGAAATGGAACATATATGTTAGTCAAATATAATTTTTGTCAATCAGTGAATAGAAAGTGATAGGTGCGTTAATCACGCGTAAAACTCCTATTTCCCGAACCAAAAACCGACGAGTCCTCAAGTATTTTAATGGTTTTAGTAGGTTTTTGAGTAGTTTCAGGTTCAAAAGAGCAATAGAGCGTCTACAACCAATTTCGTGGAAAAAGGACGGGATTTGGAGACAAAACGGTCAAAATAGAGTAAAAAAGCACAAGCAAGGAAATTGGCGACAACCGCGCGCCGCGCACCCTCCCTCGCGCGCCGCGCGATGACAGACTTCGAGACCGCGCGCCGCGCCTCGGCAATAGCGCTCCGCGCATCCCGTGAACGCAAAAATGAAAATGCACAGAGTCTTATGCGCACTCCGCGCATAAGCTGAAATCTGGACCGCGCGCCGCGCACTCTTCGGGTTTTGACGGACTTACTTTCCGTTTTTGATGTTTTTGGGCGAATTAAGCCATTCCAAAGGCCCAATATGCTCCGAAAATGTGACGACCCGACTTTTCGGACCGTCTTACTTATCTTACTTTTTAAAACTTAAGAAAATTTGAGGTAATTTTTTGTTTTAAAACATAACTTAAAATATAAAGTTTGAAAACTCGTAACCTAAAAATAATTTTTCATTTAAACTTGATGAACGAAAACAACCAAAAAGTCGAAGATGCATAATGGAAATTTAAAACCAACAAAATACCATCGTAAAATAAATACCATAAATAAAGTCGTAACCTTTAACGAAATTGAAAAACATAACTTAAACTATAAACAATAAAACCTTGGGTTTGGATTATTGCAAAATTGAAAGCAAAGCGGAAGTCTTTTTATTTTCGAAAACGGCAACCATAACCCAACCCTCTCGCTATCACCGCCGCTGATCCACCCTCCTCACTTGTTCATATGTTGTTTACCTACAACACGGACGTAAATACATAGAGTGAGCTAACGCTCAGCGAGAATAAGTATAACTCACAAAACATAAGCAATAAAACAAAAATGCATGAACCAGTTATTAGTACTTTAAATTTTAACCGTGACATGAGATACCCTATTAAAAGTCTATCGTATTTTAGTTCGGGGGTCCCCTAGAGTAGCCGTACCGATTTCAGTGTACACTTTGGTAACGAACCATGGGGCTGCGACCTCCCATAGTACGCCCCGTCACATACATAAACATATGAGGAACTCTCTATGTGAGCCCGTAGTTCGGCTCGAGAAATTCCTCTAGGTACCTCCGTAATTCGAGGCGGTACGACTCTCTTGCTTACTTAACTTATTAATCGTCTTTATTACGTTAAAAGAATGAGCGACATAAGATAAAAAAATACATGATAACATAGCTAGAAACATAAGACGTGTTATAGATATTCTAACACACAGCATAAGATAATAACATAAACTCACATATCGTCATATCATATCATAACAAGCACATTCCGAACAAACACGCACACACAAAAATTCACACAATACATAAATACTTCATATCACATAATACGTATTATATATATATATATATATATATATATATATATATATTTTAACTAATCCGTGTTGCAGTGAGATTATTCTCACCTGAATATCGGAATTACGATCGAAGACCGTCGAAGGAAAATGATGCTCTTAATGACTCGGAACCTAAACGGAAAAGGTTGACTATTACTTATCAGGTAAGAAAAGGATTTAATACATGACTTAGTTTCTGGAAATTTTCAGAAACGAGATCCGACGTGAAATTACTAAAATACCCTTGGCTATTAGGGTTTCGGAGAAAACTGAAACTCTGAAAAAACTTTTGTAAAATATCAAGTACGTATAAAATATAATTTTGAGCACTTTTTGTAAAGGCATCACGGCCAAAATAATATTTTAACTATTTATTAAAAATAAAAGAAGTGCTAAGATCAATCTTTAAAGTTTTTGTCAAAAACTGTCTGCGCACCGTTTTGAAAATAATCAGAAAATATTCAGTATTTGATAAAAATATTTTTCGATTAAAGTTTTAGATAGAAGACATTTAAACCTAAAGTTTCCAAAAAGAATCAACGCAAAACCAAATTTGTTGAATCCAAAGTAAGCGTTTAAAGTCTGAAAATCGGGAATAGGTCTCAGGTCTGTGCGCTGATTTGAAAATAATCTAAAAATATTCTGTATTTTATAAAAATATTTTTCGATTGAAGCTTTAGATAGAAGACACTTAAAACTAACTTTTCCAAAAAGAATCAACTTAAAAACAATTTTTTTAAAACCAGCACAAGCGTTTTAAGAAACCGTTTTCAGGGAATCTGAACCAGAGAGAAAAGAAAGCATACCTATTAGGAGCTACGAATTTTTCAAACCAAAAGAGAAATGGGGGAGAGAGAGCAGAGAAGAAGCGTTAAAAGAAAAGAAGAGGATGTTTAAATAGGGTTTAAATAAACCCTAAAAGCCCAAACTCTAAAAGCCCAAACCCTAATCATACTTCTAATATTAATATATTAATTATTATTATTATTATTATTATATAGGTAATATACGTGTATATCCTAACCTAAACTAACCTACACGCTGACTTAACTTAATAACTAACATACATATAAATATAGATTATATGACTATATATTATATATATATATATATATATATATATATATATAATAAAAACATGTGAAAACACATTACGTAATCTATTATAACCAGTATATAATATAAAGTAATATATATATATATATATATATATATATATATATACTAATATACGTTAACTTTACTTTTCTATAATATATATCTATATATATATAAAAAGTATCTATAATAACTTATTTATAATATATATATATATATTATATCCATATTTTGTAATCTAAAGAGTATAGTTAAAAAATCAAAAACACTCTAAAGCACACATAAAAAACAAAACTTCAAAAACTACCACAAAAAAAAAAATCATTCACTACTACTTTATTAAAAAGAAACTAACGTGACTCGAACACAAAAATTTTAGCTTTTTAATTAAGCTAAAAAAATTTGGGATTTCACAGAAAATCACCCCTTGACCTATATATTAGACTCTAAGCTCTGAAAACACAATCTTCCTTTTTGTTTTAGTTTCTCTTTTATTGTTTGGTTGTTCTTGAGAGCTTTTGAAAGAGGAAACAGCGTTCTTCAACGGAATTGACAACCCGACGAGTTCTCCTTCTCCGAATTCAATCGTTCTTCTTTCTTCCCTTTCTTTTATTTATTTTATTGCTCTAAATTATTGTTGAACATCAATTTTATTTAATATGAATTATGTGTTGGTTTCAATCTTTATTTTAGTGTTTTTAATTATTCTGTTTTGTTTAGCGTTGATTATGAATTCCATTAGAGGCTAAGTTTCTTTTGGGGTTGCGATGTAGCCGGGATTGATAATGGTTGGGGGGCTTGTTAGGGTTAGATAATTATTGTTTTCTTCATTATTATGGATTGCTTGATATGAATTGTTCCTTATGCTTTCAGATGCTTGATCACCATTAGAACTGTTATCTAGGATTGTTTAGCTACTCGAGAGAGAGTAAATAATCGTGCTTTTGTTCATGTCGTCATAGTTGATCCTAGGTTATAAACTCTAGGCAATTTATGTAATCGTTTGAACTCGTGTTTCATTGCGTGTGATTGTTTTAATAGGATTAGATGCCGAGAGGATAATAATCCGTCAATTGCATAGGTTTGCTAGAACACTCGAGAGAGGCTAGTAAATAATTTTGATAGAGTGAGATTAGCATCCATAGGAGTAGATTTTGTTGTTCGAGCCCGAAACCCCCGTCCTAGTTAGTTCCGGTGAAATCGTGACCCCTACCTTCTCTTCTTGTAAAACTCGTATTTAACTCTTTGCTTTAGTTTTATTGTTGCTTTTGTTACAACCATCTTCTTAATCTTCTTTGATTCTAATGTGTTTTAAAAACATCCCAAACTCATAGAAAATCAACATGCTTTTTAATTTAAAGACATGAGCAATAAATTAAAAAAAAAATCTAAGATAACAATTCTAACTTTTCACAAAATTAGTAAACTTTCGAAAACGATTTTCAAGCTCATAATTTTAAAAACATGTACATGCTAATCTTTGACCATAGCTCTGATACCATTTGTTGGAATCGATCTAGGGTTTGAGAAAATAATTAACGCTTCGGTAAGCGGCGGAATTTTAAAAATTTTCTTTTAGAAGTAAAACAGTTTTTACTAACCTAGACAAAGAAGCAAGTACATGTATTTAAAAACTATTATGAGCATACAAGTTTACTAACCTTTCTTGAAGCTTGAACTTTGAGAAGCTTTTAGAAAAGTTGCAACGCTCATCTCCCTCGCAGCACATCTCTCTTCCTTTCCTCGGCACCTCGAGCAACCACGAAAGTTTCTATCACTAAATCACTCGAAAGAAAAGGAATTAGTGAGTGGGCACTTTTAAACACGACGACTCGAGAACAAGTCTCAGAGTCGAAGAGCTAAAACCACTAGGTCAAATGAGGACCTAGGTGCCAAAACAAAAACCGAAAATAGCTAGAGGGAGAGAGAGAGGATCGGCCACAAGGTCTAGAGAGAGAAGCTCTCAATCTCTAACTTATGTGGGATGACTAGAATGAGAGGAATGAGGCCTCTATTTATAGGGGAGGCATGAGCAAATCTTATTTCCTCTTTTCTACCCATGTTGGACGTTCATGACATGTCATGCAAGTCCTTGGATTTGTTTCCTCATTTGTTCTCTCTTAGTTGGCCGAAAATGCACTTTCCTTCTAAAGGAAATTTGTTTCCTCTTTTTCTTTTGGCAAGTATCTTCATACATCAATGCACAAAATAAACTCTCTTTCCCACTATGGCATGAACGAAATTCAGCCTTATTTTCCTTGGGTTGGACGAAATTTGAGCTTCTAGAAGGAGCTTCTAGATGTTTCTTCAATTGTTCATGACAACATAAGAAAAGCCCATTAAGAATTTTCAAGTAAAATTCTATGAAACGAAATTAATCCTCAAGGCCCAATTACACTAATATGGCTGAGTAATATTTATTTCATTTGTCATCATATGACAATGTCAAAAATAATTTATTGACATTCATTTCGTCCTATGTCCAAAAGGACTAAAATACCCTTTTGACAATTTTCGTAAAACTTGTCTCGTTTTTGTTTTGACTTAGCTTCTAGTTTAACTATTCCTACTCGATGTGATTAGTGACAGTGACCTCATGGATCCAAATGAACAAAGCTTGAGCTAAACACTTGGACTCAAAAGTTCACAAACCTTTTCCAAGTTTAGCTTAATGCCAACTGACTCCACTAAAGAGTTGACACTGAAAATCTCTCGGTTCAAATGAATTTGTTTTCTACTCAAGAATTCGACCTAATTACGATGAGCGGATCCACTGAATATTATCTATGTTTACCCTTCATGAATGTCATCAGCTAGTCGGGATTTACTAAATTACCATTTTACCATTCTAGCTGTTATTTCCTCAACTCCTTTGTCGCTTGTGAATAAGTTAGAAACAATGTATTGACGAGGAGCTAACAAGTCACATTGTTTCATCCAAAAGGGTCAGGACTCAATTTGGACACTGGCCAGTTCATTTATTCACACTCCAAGGAACAAAGCATGAGGTGACATACATTGCATTTCAGCAATCTTGTACATGAATTCCATATCTATGAGAACTTCACAAAGTTACTCATGACAGACTCACAACTTAGTACTTCACCAATAGGCCTTGTTCGGAATCACATAGTGAGTCCGAACTTTGACTTTCTCAAATGAGAATACTAAGGTGTGAAATGGCATGTCTCATTTCAGGATTAAGGTAAGCATGATGCAATTCATACATAGTGACTTCGAGACATAAGAGGTTAAATGGTTTGTTCTTATATTGTCTCTAGAAGTGCACCGGTCAATTCAGTACCTTCGGAAGATACCTAGAAGAACTATAGAGTCCCCAACTCTCAATGCCTCATAACCAGACATCATAGATTCTTCTAACAATCATACTGAGGTCAATAGTCCTTTGACCCTAAGATTGCGAATATATCATTTTAAGCAAACTACGAAGAGTTTGTTCATGCAAATCTACATTTGTCTCTTCGTAAGTTGTTAGGTTTGTTTATGGACTAAAAGACTAGGGTTTTATCATAAAGCTTCAGACAAGGAAGATTGAATGAACGTTTCAACTTTTTATTAATGAATAAGCAATTACAAGCAAGAGTCTTCGTAAGACTATATTACATCAAATGTACATAAATAGACACTACTACTCTTCTTGTGGGCACCATTGACAACATTTACTTGCTCTTGCTATTTAATTTCTTAATTTTTGTTTTCTAACTTTTTGCGTCACTTTCTTGCTTTTGAAGGTGTATGCGAAAAGACGGGTCATCAGCTCTCGTTCCAATCAACCCTGAGATCGAAAAATTTTGCAGAAAAAATCGAAAAGAATCAAAGGAACGAGCAATGGAAGAGAACAGGAACAACGCCGAGGAGCCCAAGACCCTATTCCAATACGGGCTACCGCCGACCGATGCCACACAATCGGCCATTGTTCTTCCGGTACTTGCGGGTAATCAGAATTTCGAAATCAAGACCGGCGTGATCCATATGGTGCAACAATCCCAATTTTCGGGATCACCGGCCGAAGACCCGCAAGACCATCTCACCAACTTCGTCGAGATCAGCAACATGTTCAAGCTCCACAACATCTCAAACGAAGCGATCCGCCTCCGCCTCTTCCCGTTCTCACTACGGGACCGAGCCAAGACGTGGCTCAACTCCCTCCCACCGGGTTCCATCACCTCGTGGGCGGACTTGCGCGTAAAGTTCATCTCGAAGTTCTTCCCATTCGAGAAGATGCATAAGAGGCGTAACGAAATCCATTCGTTCTCCCAGTTCGATGGTGAGTCCTTATTTGAAGCTTGGGGGCGCTTCAAGGAGCTGCAGCGGAAGTGTCCTAACCATGGCATCCAAGGGTGGATGATGGTGCAAATCTTCTACGGCGGCCTTTCTCCTTCATCGCGCACCCTCGTCAACACCGCCGCGGGAGGATCCTTCTTCCAAAAGACCGAGGAGGAAGCTCATGCCATCCTCGAGGAGCTCGCATACAACAACGACCAATGTCCCTCCGAGCGAAGAATTCAGAAGCGCGAGCCCGTCACGCCCGAGATGGAATTGATAAAAGCTCTCGCAGCACATGTGGCCGACCTCACCAAAACGCTCCACGAGCAGAAAGCTACAGTTCATGCTATCCAAGCCCCTATTCCCGAGCCGTGCTTCTGGTGTGCCGGCCCTCATTCTAGTGATGAGTGCGCGCAAGGAAACAAGGGCCAACAAGCAAGCTTCATCAATAATCGGCTGCCCTACAATCAAGGCCCAATGAGCACTTATCAGAACGGCGGATGGCGCGGTCCCCAGAATAACATGCCGATGCAACCCGCACCGCAAGCTCAGCCGCGACCGCATCAGAATCAGCCCCGACCACCGCCGTATCAAGCCCCACCATTTCGAGCCTACAAGAACGAGACCAATCTGGAGGAGCTCGTGACTAATCTGGCCACGTCGACGACTGCCTTCGTGAATACCACCACCGATTTCATGAACGAAACGAAGACAGCACTCTCAAACCAATCAGCTCAGATCCGAAATCTCGAGACGCAGGTGGGGCAACTCGCAACCGCCATCCACACACGACCCCAAGGCACACTTCCAAGCACCTCCGAAGTGAATCCAAGGGAGCACTGCAATGCCATTTCTCATCAACACGTTGCAGCCACCGAGAGCCCAAAGAAAGAAGAAGAAGAGGCTGCCCCGATCACCAGAGCTCCTAAGCCGCACCCGCCGGTCCATACATATGAGCCGCCACTTCCGTTCCCGCAAAGGCTCACGGTGGCACTTTCCGCCGAGTGTAGTGCGCTTCTAAAACAAGAGCTCCCGCCAAAATTAGAAGATCCGGGCAAGTTCACATTGCCGTGCACCATTGGAGACATCTTCATCGAGAACGCGTTGTGCGATCTTGGTTCGGGCATCAACCTCATGCCGTCGGCCGTCTTCAACAAACTCGGGGTGGGTGAACTAAAGCCCACGCGCACCACTCTCCAACTGGCAGATCGGACCGTAAGGTACCCGCGCGGCTTCGTGGAAGACCTCCTCGTTAAAGTCGGAAAATTCACTTTTCCGGCCGATTTCTACGTCATCGACATGGACGAGGATCGCGATATCCCCATTCTCTTCGGAAGGGCTTTCTTGGCCACTTGCGGTGTTTGCATAGACGTGCAAAAAGGTGAGCTAAAGACACGCGTGAAGAACGAGCAGGAGACGTTCGGGATCTGTAAAACCCGAAAGCGCAAGAAGGGAAAAGAAGAGATCTACGTCATCGACACGTACGAAGTCGCCACTCCCCCATCCACACCTCCGCCACGGGCTCCTAAAGAAGAATCAACAAAAAGTGCGAGCAAGGGTGCAAAGCCGAAGTCTCCATTCAAGCCATGGCGAGGACGTTGGCCGAAACCATTCAAAGAGGTATGGATAAAGAAAGAGCGCGTAGAAGAAGATCCACCGCCGCCCGAGCGCGGCGGAGACGAGTAGGGGAGTTCTACCACCCCCGCGAGGTAAGTTCACTGTCTCCCGTGTTTTTATGGATCGACATTGTGGACAATGTAGAGATTAAGTTTGGGGGGTGAACTACTTTGTGGGGGATTTCTGTTAGATTAGGTTGTCTTTATTTAATTTTAATTTTCTTAATTTTGTTTGGTGATTGCTTATAAGTGATAGTATTAAAGTGTTTTCTCTCGTTACTTGCCAATGATACCATGTATTTTCAAAGAAATCCGAGTTTGAGTCAATTTTAAAAAAAAATTGTGCTTCATTGTGATTGACTAGCGGTTTGAGTGACACAATTTCGGTTGATTTTTCCCACTTATGCACACACGTCGTCCCGGGGTTTGAGTAGTCCTTATAGGTTCGATCACATCTTTATATGTCTTTTAGCTCACGAACACTAAGAACCGCTCTAGCCCTCTTCGAGGCGAAATGACCTGACACGAACCTAGGAAAAATGACATAGGCCTTCATTTGGACCGATCAGAGCCAAAAAGCCAACCCGTAATACTTCCTCGAGCACCCTTTCAGAAAAATCCGAACGATTGATCCTTTCTCGATACCTAGTCAGAAAAACCCGAGCCAATAATGTTTCAAATCCCACAAAGAACCCCGTTAACTTAGCGACTCTTGAGTGAATTCTTTCGATTTTTGTGACATGTTCTTCGACTAGTCTCTATGTGTTTTATAGTTCATTAGACACCATGCCGGTGATTGTTCGTTTTTATGTTTATTGTTTTGTATTAGAAAGAGAAAGAAAAAAAAAAAAAAAAAAGAGAAAAAAGAGAAAAAGAAAAAAAAAACTACAAAAAAGAGTGTAGGTTGAGGCATGTAACTAACACTTGATATTGTTGCTAACTTTGTAATCACCATTCGTTTTTAGTGTAACTTCTTCGGTGTGTTTAATTTATTGTTTAGTCTTTTGTGTTGCTTGAGGACAAGCAACGGTTTAAGTTTGGGGGGATTTGATAGGTGCGTTAATCACGCGTAAAACTCCTATTTCCCGAACCAAAAACCGACGAGTCCTCAAGTATTTTAATGGTTTTAGTAGGTTTTTGAGTAGTTTCAGGTTCAAAAGAGCAATAGAGCGTCTACAACCAATTTCGTGGAAAAAGGACGGGATTTGGAGACAAAACGGTCGAAATAGAGTCAAAAAGCACAAGCAATGAAATTGGCGACAACCGCGCGCCGCGCACCCTCCCTCACGCGCCGCGCGATGACAGACTTCGAGACCGCGCGCCGCGCCTCGGCAATAGCGCGCCGCGCATCCCGGGAACGCAAACATGAAAATGCACAGAGTCTTATGCGCGCTCCGCGCATAAGCTGAAATCTGGACCGCGCGCCGCACGCTCTTCGGGTTTTGACGGACTTACTTTCCGTTTTTGATGTTTTTGGGCGAATTAAGCCATTCCAAAGGCCCAATATGCTCCGAAAATCACCCCTTGACCTATATATTAGACTCTAAGCTCTGAAAACACAATCTTCCTTTTTGTTTTAGTTTCTCTTTTATTGTTTGGTTGTTCTTGAGAGCTTTTGAAAGAGGAAACAACGTTCTTCAACGGAATTGACAACCCGACGAGTTCTCCTTCTCCGAATTCAATCGTTCTTCTTTCTTCCCTTTCTTTTATTTATTTTATTACTCTAAATTATTGTTGAACATCAATTTTATTTAATATGAATTCTGTGTTGGTTTCAATCTTTATTTTAGTGCTTTTAATTATTCTGTTTTGTTTAGCGTTGATTATGAATTCCATTAGAGGCTAAGTTTCTTTTGGGGTTGCGATGTAGCCGGGATTGATAATGGTTGGGGGGCTTGTTAGGGTTAGATAATTATTGTTTGCTTCATTATTATGGATTGCTTGATATGAATTGTTCCTTATGCTTTCTGATGCTTGATCACCATTAGAACTGTTATCTAGGATTGTTTAGCTACTCGAGAGAGAGTAAATAATCGTGTTTTTGTTCATGTCGTCATAGTTGATCCTAGGTTATAAACTCTAGGCAATTTATGTAATCGTTTGAACTCTTGTTTCATTGCGTGTGATTGTTTTAATAGGATTAGATGCCGAGAGGATAATAATCCGTCAATTGCATAGGTTTGCTAGAACACTCGAGAGAGGCTAGTGAATAATTTTGATAGAGTGAGATTAGCATCCATAGGAGTAGATTTTGTTGTTCGAGCCCGAAACCCCCGTCCTAGTTAGTTCCGGTGAAATCGTGACCCCTACCTTCTCTTCTTGTAAAACTCGTATTTAACTCTTTGCTTTAGTTTTATTGTTGCTTTTGTTACAACCATCTTCTTAATCTTACTTGGAATTAATTAGCATCAAGTTTCAGAAAATCGCTAGAGTAACTAGTCTCTGTGGGATCGATATCCGTTACTTACGTAACACTATTACTTGTTCGATACGTCCACTTGCGTGCTAATTATAAAAATATTGCAACATAAAGTATAATTATATTACACTTTTTAGAATGTATTTGTGTGATAGCATAATAGATTCTTACATATGCTTAGCTTCTTATGTATATTTGTATATATGTTTTTTTTTATCATTGAGTAATAATGTCCTCCTTAAAAAAACGTATTTTTGTGGTAAATATTTAAAATAATTAAGATTTCTTTTGAATTTTAAGGCTGTTAGTTATACAAAAATATCACTACGTACCTTTCAGCAACATTAATTGAGTAATCTTGAAGAAAAGCATTTATATTTTATTTTCTCTAATCCATCTTGAATTCATAATTTCATGCAAAAAAAAAATTAGGCTTATTCATTATAAATTAATGTAATGTTGGAATCTATATCTACATTTTTTGGAAGTATTAGCTGTAGGGTTGTAAATGGAGCGAGTTGTATTGCACATGTTTTATGCATGTGATACGTGAATCTTAAACCGATTAAGAACGTACCGAACTAATTTGTATATATGCTTGTGTTTGTAATAAAAAATTTATCATGGAAATGGAACATATATGTTAGTCAAATATAATTTTTGTCAATCAGTGAATAGAAAGTATAATTATATTACACTTTCTAGAATATATTTGTGTGATAGCATAATAGATTCTTATATATGTTTAGCTTCTTATATATATTTGTATATATGTGTTTTTTTTTTTTATCATCGAGTAATAATGTCCTCCTTAAAAAAACGTATTTTTGGGTAAATATTTAAAATAATTAAGATTTATTTTGAATTTTATGGCTGTTAGTTATACAAAAATACCATTACGTACCTTTCAGCAACATTAATTGAGTAATCTTGAAGAAAAGCATTTATATATTATTTTCTCTAATCCATCTTGAATTCATTATTTCAACAAATAATTGGCTGCGTAGCCATCTAAAACACTAGCAATTTCGTTTTAGCCAACCATTCGTTAATTTCCCGTAAATAGTCATCTTCCCGTAAATAAATCCACATGGCTATTTACCATTAATTAACAAAATGTGGGCTAAAAATAAATTGCTTATTTTCAGGAGGCTATTTAGCTTAATTACCCTTATTTCAATGCGAAAAAAATAGGCTTATTCATTATAAATTAATGTTGTTGGAATCTATATCTACATTTTTTGGAAGTTTTAGCTGTAGGGTTGTAAATGGAGCGAGTTGTATTGCACATGTTGTATGCATGTGATACGTGAACGTTAAACAGATTAAGAACGTACCGAACTACAATTTCTCTATAAATACAGGTCTGGTTATCCAACATGGTCTTCAACCAATTTCAAAGCTAGCTTGAGAGTTGGGATTACTTTACCCGTAATATTCTCTAAGAGGGCTACGGAAATGGAGGTGACTAAGGTACCCAATTATAATTTAATTGAATAAAGTTGTGCGTTTTCTTTTCACTACTTTGTTACTGGTTATCTGTCACATATTCTTAGTTGTATATTTTCCATGTCCTAGAAAAGCGTTGCGGTGGGACGATGGGGAACAAGAAGTGGGACAAGCGTTGCGGTGGGACCATGGGGAACAAGAAGTGGGACGCAGTGGGACGACGGAGATAGCTTCGATGGTGTAACAAAAATCACAATAAGGTCTAGTAGTTGTATCGACGCCATTACTGTGACCTACATAAAAGACTACAAGCCGGCCACCGGAGGAGAGCATGGAGGCGATGGGGGTGACAAAAAAGAGGTTGATACCATATAATTACTATCCACACTTAGAACTAGGGGAGACATATTATTACCTAAAAAAAAAAAAAAAATTGCTTATAACTTATACATGTATTGTTTCAGATGGTACTGGACTTCCCAGATGAACAGATAACTGAAATCAGTGGGTACCTAGGCACATTTGCGGGTGTGAAGGTGGTGACGTCACTCAAATTCACGACCAACAGAGGACAAGTCAAAGGGTTCGGCAGAGAACAAGGCACGCCTTTTACTCTTCCCATCAAACATGGCCGCATTGTTGGCTTCTATGGAACCGGCGAAACCTATATAACTACCATTGGGGCTCACATCTCCCCGCCCCTCTGATTGTCCTCCATCCATCCACGCCTTTGAATTATATATAATTGAACAAATAAGATCTCTCCGTGAGATCACTCCGTGTTTCATTATGTTTCATACGTTTTAATAATCCTTTGGCTTCGAATGCTCATACTTTCGACGTCGATATGGGAGGCACCCCCACTGTGGTGGCCGCGCGCCTTGAGCAATAATAAAAGTTTTCTGTTTTGGTGTCTCAGAAACTATGGCCCACATCTACATAAAACAATATCCTTCCCACATGGGCACTTAAGCATTATACGCTATTGTAAACTAGCCATAATTTTCTAATTTTTAAATGAATAGCCATTGGGACTATTAAATATTGATAGAGCATTGCTATTTCACACCATCCCGAATTTGGACTATCCATACAACATGTGACAATCGGACAATTTTAAATAGTTCTTTTGGTGTTTATTACTTTTGGTGGGGTAGTCGTGTCAGTCGTGCATCGTGTCAAAACTCATTTCCGATATTGATAAGATGACTATTAGGCCCTTCCTAATTTTTTAATAAAAAATAATTATGACAAAAATGAATAAAGTAACGTCAAATTAATAGCTAATAGAAGTCAAATAGTCATTCCTTATCCAAGATTTTGTGACTAATTAAATAGAAAAGGCTATCAGACTAATTGTTTAATCCACACGGCATTCAAATTTATATACTATTATATTATCAAAATTGGCTTGTTAATTAATAAATACAACTTTTGTGAAATCCCAAATTTTAAGCTTAATTAAAAAGCTAAAATTTTGGTGTTCGAGTGACGTTAATTTTTTTTTTTTAATAAAGTAGTAGTGGATGATTTTTTTATGTGGTAGTTTTTGAAATTTTAGTTTTTATGTGTGTTTTGGTGTATTTTTTGAATATTAATATACTTTTTAGATTATAAAATATGGATATAATATATACACTACAACAAATACAACATTTACCGACGATTTTTTTCGTCGCTAAAAACCCCATAATCGTCGCTAAATCTCTTTAGCGACGATTTTAGCGACGATAATACTCGTCGCTAAATGTGCGTGCCTAAATATATTTAGCGACGATTTTTTCGTCGCTAAATAATTACCGACGATATTAGCGACGAGACAATTGTCCCTAAATGTCGTGACGAGAAGTTTTTTTCCATTTTGAAACAGGAAATTAGCGACGACTTTGTCGTCGCTAATTCACGCGAGAAAATTTCCCGCGTGAATTAGCGACGAGAAAATCGTCGCTAATTTCGTCCCTAATTATTTCGTCCCTAATTTTTTTTTATTTTTTTCGTCGTTAATTATTTTTTTTATGAAATTCTAAAATGAAAAATCAAATAAAAACTAAATTATATTATCCAAATCAAGAAATAAAAACTAAATTATATTATCCAAATCAAGAAATAAAAACTAAATTATATTATCCAAACCAAGAAATAAAAACTAAATTATATTATCCAAATCAAGAAATAAAAACTACTCGCGACGTTTTTTTTGTCGTCCCGCCGCTCGTTTTCCTCCTCCTCGACGTGAAACGCTCTTTTGCTGGCGCTGAAGTTCTGCAGGCTGCGGCGTCGGAGTAGACTGACTTGGTCCGCCGGGCGTCGTCTGCTGGCTGGCGTCGGGAGTCCTCTGATGGCCGCCCGTCGGAGTGTGGACGTCGCCCGTCGGAGTCTGCTGGTTGGCCGGAGTCCTCTGCTGGCCGCCCGTCGGAGTGTGGACGCCGGCCGTCGGAGTCTGCTGGCTGTGGGATGACGGAGCCTGCTGCGAACTCTGCGAAAATTGGGACATGAACGAGCTAAGGTTGAGGCCGGGCACCTGACTCTGTATTGTCTCGGCGAACGCGGCGAGGGTCGATGTCAACACCTCATGCGAGACATATCCTGGTTGCGACGTCCCAGCCTCCGAACCGTAGACTTCGGCGACTTCAGCCGCCATCCGTGCTCCCTGTGGCACCAAACGTCCGACGCCGGTCAAGTGATCAGCCCGCGAACCCATAATATCGCAGATCGCCTGCTGCTCTAGGACGGAAATATCGACGTCCGCTCCTTGTTGCTCAGCCTCCGCTCACAACGTGTTGAACCTAGCGACCAGTCGATCCTGATATAATTAACTAGTTAGTATGTATTAATCGAAAAATAAGAAAAATAAATGTAAACTTACATAACGTGCGGAGGCTTCAGGAGTCAGCCACTCGGACTTGTCAGACTGATGTTGGCGCTTGTAGTTCGCAAACAAGCTCTCGAAAGCGCCTGTCTCGGCGCTCTTCTGCATGTAAACAAAACTTCAAGTGTTAGATAATTTTAACGATTTGATGTATCATATAAACATAAAACTTACATTCTTCATGCGGTGGGTCGAGAACCCAATCGTCCCCTGTCGAGTCTTCGTCTTCTTCTTCGCGCGATTCGCCTTGTTCTTCGCTTGAATGGCCTGTAATATAAGTAACCGTACACGTAAAGAACAAATCGTTTAATAAAAGGGTAAACACATATTTAACGTAAATGATTTGATTACCTTAAATTCATCGCTCGTATATTGTTGTATCAGCGTCTCCCATTCGGTGTCGAGCTTAACGGTCCTCGGTTTCAGCGACCGCGCCACCTGTACGCTGCTCTTGCAATCGATGTCGAACCATGACCGCAAGGTATGCCTCCAATCGCGAAGATGAGTCTTCGCGTCTCGAATGATTGCCGCATCGACAATCGCCTTCTTCTTCCCGGTTGCATCACCATCGACTCGAATGTCGTACTTGTCTCGAATCGCTGCTCGGATCTCGGCCTCCTTCGTCGGCCCCACGTTCGTATTCGTCCATCTTGGGACCGTAGGCGAGATCTTGTCTCGAACGACCAACCCAAGCGTGTTCCGGATCCATCTCGCGCTCTGGCTGCAAGAACGACTGAAACTCCTCGTTATAAACGACGACTTCCTTCACCCCGGGGCGCCGTGCACGCTCAGATCGAAGGCCGACCATCGGCCCACGCACGGCCGGTTCGATATGCTCGTCTTCTTCTTCGACGCCATCACGTACGGGCGCCGACTGGCAATAATTCGGGAGACGGGCTAAGAAGTCATCCCCGCCTCCGCTGCCTCCAGCTCCAGTAGCCGCAGCCATCTGAAATTCAAAACAAAATACGATCCTACCGAAATTTCGGCAGAACCTCCCCTACAAACTTAACAACCCGGCATCAGCCTTTAACTTTAAAACTTGCATAGAAACATCCTAAAACTAACAATAAATCCAACCTCAGTGGTTCGATCATTTTTAAGTCTATAAACAACTAATTAATTTCACATTTTTAGTCATTTCTAACAAAAATTAAATCCAATTTCAATTTCAATCCATAATCAATTAATTAATTTCACATAAACTACCTAATTTTCGTTAAACTAATTCATTAATTTAAGTTTGTTACCTTTAGAGAATCGGTTAGTAATTACCTTTAAACTAATTCGTTAAATTACCTTTAATTCATTAATTCATACATAAACTACACAAACTTAAACCATTTTAAATTTTCTAATCGTAATTAACAAAATTACATTTCCTAATTTATTAATCTCTAATCTACTATACTTATATACATAATTAATCTCTAATCCTAATTTACAACTAATTTAAATAATTTATATTACCTAATATAACTAATTTTTATAACTAATTTTTATACATAATTTAAATTACCTAAATTTCATACAATTCCATTTATTTATAACTAATTTAAATAATTTAAATTACCTAATATAAATAACTATATACTAATTAATACAATTCCATTTATTTATATAAAGTTATATATATATATATATATATATAAATAACTAATATATATAACTAATATATTAATTATATAAATAACTAATAAATATATATATATAAAGTTATAAAATAAAAAAAATAAAAAATAAAAAACTTACCGGCGGGGATCGTGTGGACGACGAGGACGGTGGACGAGGACGAGGAAGAGCAGCGCTAGCTGCCGGACCGGGGCGGACGAGGACGAGGACGGCGTCGGTGGTGGAGCGGCGACGGCGTCGGCGGCGGAGCTGCAGACAGGAAACTGTGAGGAGAGAGAGAGATGTGAGGAGAGAGAAGTGAGGAGAGAGAGACTTACCGGGGCATCGACTGCGTCGGGGCGGCACACGGCGGAGGAGGCGCACGGCGGAGGAGAGAGAGAGAGAGAGAGAGAGAGAGAGAGAGAAGTGAGGATTTTAGGGTTTGGGAGCGAATGAGGGGTCTCGGTCGCGATCTGGTATTTAAAGACATTTAGCGACAATTTAATCGTCGCTAAATGTCGTTAAATTTCGTAGCTAAATCAACTTAAATTTTCAGTTCATAAACCAGGAATTTAGCGACGATTTTCTCGTCGCTAATTGATTTTTACACATTTAGCGACGATAAAATCGTCGCTAAATCATTTCATTTAAATTATTTTGGGGGGATTTTTCCCTCTTTGAATTTCGTTAAAATTCGATATTAATTCGAAACTATTAGCGACGATAATACCATCGCTAATTGTTTCCCCGCGAACTTAGCGACGAATATAAATAATTAGCGACGATTAATTCGTCGCTAATTATTTTTGCCGCCAAACTTTAGAAGTTTTGGCACCAAATAATTAGCGACGGCTTTATCGTCGCTAAAAGGGTGATTAGCGACGACAAATTAGCGACGATAAAGTCGTCGCTAATACTTCCGTCGCTAAATGTCATATTTCTAGTAGTGATATATATATATATATATATATAAGTTATATATTATAAATAATTTATGTGTGTATAAATATACATACTTAACCTAGGTTATATAAATATATATATATATATATATGTATATATATTATGATTTTAAAGTAAAGTTAATGTATATAAGTTAATATATATAAGTTAATGTATGTACGTATAAGTTATATACATATATATATATATATATATATATATATATGTATACTTAGTGGGTTATATTATATAATATAATATTTTTTTTAAAAAAAAATTATATGTTAACGACTCAGTTTTTTTGGGTTAGCATATACATAACCGTATATATATAATAATAATAGTAATAGTAATAATAATAATAATAATGAATTAAGAATATAAGTAGGATTAGGGTTTGGGCTTTTAAGATTTGGGTTTTTAGGGTTTAATTAAGTCATATTTAAACATCTCATCCTCTTCTTTTAACGCTTCTTCTCTGCTCTCCTTCTTCCATCCCTCTCTTGGTTTGAAAATTTGTAGCTCTAATTAGGTATGCTTTCTTTCTCTCTGGTTCGGATTCCTTGAAAACGGTTTCTTAAAACGCTTGTCCTGGTTTCAAAAAATATCTTTTTGCGTTGATTCTTTTTGGAAAAGTTAGGTTTATGTTTCTTCTATCTAAGTCTGTAATCGAAAAATATTTTAATGAAATACATAATATTGTCTGATTATTTTCAAATCCGTGCACAGACCTGAGAGTTATTCCCGATTTTCAGAGTTTAAACGCTTACTGTGGATACAACAAATTTGGTTTTGCGTTGATTCTTTTTTAAAACGTTAGGTTTAAATGTATTCTATCGAAACCTATAATCGAGAAATATTTTTATTAAATACAGAATATTTTCTGATTATTTTCAAAACGGTGCACAGATAGTTTTTGACAAAAATTTTAAAGTTAGATTTTAGCACTTCTTTTATTTTTAATAAATAGTTCAAAAATTATTTTGGCCATGGTGCTTTTACAAAAATGGATCAAAATTATGTTTTATACGTACTGGAATTTTTACAAAAGTTTTCTCAGAGTTTTAGTTTTTCACCGAAACCCTAATAGACAAGGGTGTTTTGGTAATTTCACTTTGAAAGTCGTTTTTGAAAATTTCCAGAACCTGAGTTGTCTTTAGAACTTCTTCAACAGTAGCTTAATAATATTTTCCCATCGATTAGGTTCCAAGCCGCGTAGCTTTTCCGACCCGTTTAGTTTTCTCGAGCTGTCATCGACCAACGGTCGTGATTTCTGAAGCGAAGGTGAGAATAATCTCACTACAACACAGATTAGTTCAAAATTAAATATGATGTTTTGTGATTCATGTTATGGTTTGTTTAAAGCTTTATATGTTTGAGTAAGGTTTTCTTTATTTGTTTGTGTGTTTGATTGTAGTAGTTGGATTTATGTTTGGTCGACTATGCACTGTTAAGTTAAAGTAGATTTGAGAATGTACATGTTTTATATTTTGTTTAGTCATGTATTGAATGAGCATATGTTTGAAAGTTTTTATGTACATGTCATATCAGTATGTAACGTAATTTCAAAAGTGAAAAGATAAAGATAAGCAAGGGAGTCGTATCGCCTCGAGAGGTATTAAGCGGAAGTTTCCCGGGCCAAGGCTCTAATGGGGAAGTTTCTCGGGCCGAGGCCCTAATAAGTTTAAAAGATAGAGCGAAGTGTGGGACTTTATAACCCCCACGTCTTCGTATCTAAAGTGTACACTGAAATTGGTACGACTACCCTAGGGGCACCCCGAACTAAAAGTTGATAGAATCAAGAAAAGAAAGATCAAATCATCAATTAGTTTTAAAATACTAATAACCGGTTCATGCATTGCATTACTCTTTTTTTGTGAGTTTTATATTATTCTCGTTGAGCGTAAGCTCATCTCTTCGAAAAAAATATACGTCTGTGTTGTAGGTAAACATCTTACAAGGAACTGAGCAGGGCGAACTAGCGGCGTCGATAGCGATAGGGTTGGGTTATGGTTGCCGTTTTTGAAAATAAAAGACTTCCGCATTGCTTCCAGTTTTTTAATAATCCAAACCCAATGTTTTATTTTTCATGGTTTAAGTTATGTTTCAATTCCGTTAAAGGTTACGACTTTATTTATGGTATTTATTTATTACAATGGTATTTTGGGTTTTAGTTTCCGGTTATGCAACTTCGACTTTTTGGTTGTTTTCGTTCATCAAGTATTAAATGAAAATTTATTATTAGGTTATGAGTTTTCAAACTTATATTTTAAGTTATGTTTTAAAAAAAAAATTTACCTCAAATTTTCTGAAGTTTTTAAAAAGTAAGATAAGTAAGACGGTCCGAAAAGTCGGGTCGTCACAGTTAGTATCAGAGCAACGAACCTACGACCTCCTTCGCTATCGATCGCACGGCTTCCCCCTACTCAAGTAAGTTAGTACTTTTTTTTTGTTTATATCTTAGTCGTAATTTTTTTTCTTAGATGGAAAACGTTCAAGCTGCTCGTGGACGAGGTATAGGAAGGCCACAAGGCCGAGGAAGAGGAAGAGGCAGTGTTGCCGCTGATGTCCCAATGCAAGATGCTCATCATGCCGCTCCATTCCCCAAACAACAGGGAGCAGCAGAGAATCCCAACGGTCCAGCCCCCGGACCTCAGCCAGCGGCCCAACCAGATCTTACGGTGCTCGTTACTGCATTGCTGCAACGTATCGAAGCTCAAGAAACGGAGATACAAGAGTTAAGGAACCACCTCCCCCAAGTGAATGGAAATGTAGGAGAGGATCAACAAGCACCACCAACACCTCATCAAGGCGTACCTCAGATGGGCCAAGTTGTTGTGGCTGATGAACTTTTCGAAAGGTTCAAGAGGATGAGAGCTCCAGATTTTGAAGGATCGGCTGATCCGTTAGTAGCAGATGAGTGGATGTCAGAGATGAAGAAGATCTTCAACTTCATGAATATTTTGGAAATTGATTCATGAATATTTTGGAAATTGAGAAGGTCATATGCGCATCTTTTGTTCTGAACAAGGATGCACGATACTAGTGGGAGACAGTAGCAGCTAGAAGAGACACACGCGCTATGTCATGGGACGACTTCATCGAGGAGTTCAACAGTAAGTATTTCAACATGCGCGTGATGAACATTCAACAAAAGGAGTTTACAGAGTTAAAGCAAGGCACGATGACTGTGACTGAAGCTGTGAGAAAGTTCAACCAACTGGCAAGATTATGCCCTCACCTGGTTCTGACCGAGTCAGAAAGAATTCAAAGGATGATGGGAATGTTCCGACCGGAACTGGCTCTAGCTATTGATAGTGGAAGTCATCCACCATCCGCTGTTGCAGACTGTCTCGAACGTGCAATGTGTGCTGAATACCATTTGGTTCAAGTGAAGGAGGAGCGAGACCAGTACATCAAGGCATGGAAGGAAGAGAAGACTCAAAAGTAGGGGAATATGCAACAATAAGAAGTCCGACGAGCGTCTCTTCAACAACCAATTCGACAAGACACAATATCTCGAGAATGAAAACGGGAAGAAGAGGAACCATCCTGAAAATAATGGTAATGAAAATTACAAAGTCAAGATGGAAAATAGGTCATTTCCGAAGTGCAACACATGTGGGAGGATACACCCAGGAAAATGTAAGATGGGCAGTATACTGTGTTACAAGTGCGGTCAGCCAGGACACTTCCTTAAAGATTGTCCGGAGCAGAACTTTGAGCAGAACAATAAGAATGGGCGACTTAACTTCATTCAAGCTGAAATTGAAGGACCACAGATTTTTCAGGGGCGACTAGAAGCTGTGACGATCCGACTTTTCGGACCGTCTTACTTATCTTACTTTTTAAACTTTAGAAAATTCTTTAGAAAACTTGGAGAAATTTTTTTTAAAAAAAAACACATCGAATCAAGGCGAACTAAAACTTTGAAGATCTTAAAAAGAAACAAAAGCATTTAAGAAAAATATGAAGATTGCATATTGAACACTTCATGAGAAGTACTTAACCAAAATTGAAAATACGAATTAAAAACAAAACATAACAGCAAATATACTAAAACATAATCCATAATCTAAATCTCAACCAAAATATAAAACTCTTTGAAACTTCGAAGTAAATGAAAATAAAAACCTTTAAAAATTATTTCTTAAAACTCGTAGCGGAAGACTTATTTCTTAATAACGAAAACAAAACTTTAAACTTTATTTCTTAATAACTTGTAGCGGAAGACTTAATTCGTGAATGGAAACCATGACCCAACCATCTCGCTATCGATGCCGCTAGTCCACCCTGCTCAGTTCCTTGCAAGTTGTTCACCTACAACACAGACATATATTTTTTTTCGAAGAGATGAGCTTACGCTCAGCGAGAATAATATAAAGCTCACAAAATAAAAAGAATAATGCAATGCATGAACCATTTATTAGTATTTTAAAACTAATTGATGACTTGATCTTTCTTTTCTTGATTCTATCAACTTTTAGTTCGGGGTGCCCCTAGGGTAGTCATATCAATTTCAGTGTACACTTTAGATACGAAGTGATGGGGGTTATAAAGTCCCACACTTCGCTCTATCTTTTAAACTTATTAGGGCCTCGGCCTGAGAAATTTCTCCATTAGAGCCTCGGCCCGAGAAACTTCTCCTTAACCTCTCGAGGCGATACGACTCCCTAGCTTATCTCTATCTTTTCACTTTTAAGACAACATTACATACTGATATGACATGTACATAAAAACTTTCAAACATATGCTCATACAATACATGACTAAAAAAAATGTTAACCATGTACATTCTCAAAAATCTACTTTAATTTAACGTTTCATAGTTGACCAAACATAAATCCAACTACTACAATAAATCACACAATCAAATAAAGAAAAACCTACACCAACATATAAAGCTTTAAACAAACCATAACATTAATCAACAAACATCATATTTAATTTTGAACTAATCTGTGTTGTAGTGAGATTATTCCCACCTGGATATCGAATGTTACGATCGTAGATCGTCGAAGGAAAAGGACGCTCAAAACGACTTGAAACCTAATCGGGATAAAGACTACCAGGATCAGCTTAGAAAAAGATTCAAGACAAACTCTTGGTTTTGGAAATTTTCAGAAACGACTTTCAACGTGAAATTACGAAAATACCCTTGGCTATTAGGGTTTCGGTGAAAAATAAAAACTCTGAGAAAAATTCTGTCAAAATTCCAGTACGTATAAAACATAATTTGGATCACTTTTTGTAAAGGCATTACGGCCAAAATAATTATTTAACTATTTATTAAAAATAGAAAAAGTGCTAAAATCTAACTTTAAAATGTTTGTAAAAAACTGTCTGCGTACTGTTTTGAAAATAATTAGAAAATATTCTGTATTTCATAAAAATACTTTTCGATTAAAGGGTTAGATAGAAGACATTTAAACCTAACTTTTCCAAAAAAGAATTAACGCAAAACCAAATTTTTTGAGTCCACAGTAAGCGTTTAAAGGCTGAAAATTGGGAATAGGTTTCAGGTCTGTGCACTGATTTGAAAATAATCGGAAAATATTCTGTATTTCATAAAATTATTTTTCGATTAAAGATTTAGATAGAAGAAACATAAACCTAACGTTTTCAAAAAGAATCAACGCAAAAACATTTTTTTTGAAACCAGGACAAGCGTTTTAAGAAACCGTTTTCCAAGAATCCGAACCAGAGAGAAAAGAAAGCATACCTAATTGGAGCTACGAATTTTCAAACCAAGAGATGGATGAGGGAGGGAGAGCAGAGAAGAAGCGTTAAAAGAAGAGGAGGGGATGTTTAAATATGACTTAATTAAACCCTAAAAGCCCAAAACCTAATCCTACTTTTATTCTAAAAAAAATTAATTATTATTATTATAATAATATTATTATTATTATTTACCCTTATGCACATGCGCATGTGATGTGCTGAAGTAATACGTATTACTAATATATATATATATATATATATATATATATATATATATATATATATATATAATTTCCAAAAAATATATATATATATGTTATATTATATTATATAAAATTTGTACGTGTATATTCTAACTGATTCTTTCTCCCTTTTTATTATTTTTTTTTCTTTTCTTAACAGATTACAATAGTATATCTCTTGCTATATATATATCTATGAAAAAAAATATCTAATATATATGATATATATATACATATATATATATAAACAAGCACTGTACTATGCGTCACATATGCATGTATAAATAATAATAATAATAATAATAACTAAAGTTTTATATTGTTTGACTCTGGTGTTGCTCACTCTTTTTTTGTTGGAGTTGGAAAAAAAAATTAGGCCATAGTCTATAGAAAACTAGAAAAGTTTTATGCACGGCCTTACCATCCGGTAATGCTTTATTATTATCATAGTACTGCTTAAAAAAGTACCGATAATAATTAGTGGTCAGAAGCTAAGGATCGATTTCATCGTCTTATAGATGAAACTTTTCGATGCTATCTTGAGAATGAGAATAAGACAAGAGAAGGCAATATCCCGAGCTCTTTCTAGAAGGACTTGCTATGTTCGCGTAATAGTTCTTACAGTTCTTCTTGCCGTTCTTTGTTAATTTTCGGGACGAAAATTCTAATAAGTAGGGGAGATTGTGAAATCCCAAATTTTAAGCTTAATTAAAAAGCTAAAATTTTGGTGTTCGAGTGGCGTTAGTTTTTTTTTTTAATTTTTTTTAATAAAGTAGTAGCGGATGATTTATTTTTGTGGTAGTTTTTGAAATTTTAGTTTTTATGTGTGTTTTGGTGTATTTTTTTGAATATTAATATACTTTTTAGTTTATAAAATATGGATATAATATATATATATAAGTTATATATTATAAATAATTTATGTGTGTATAAATATACATACTGTAAAACCCCCAAAACATTAAGATATCACTAATTTAGTCTTGTTATAAATTCTTTTAACCTGTTTTTATTTATTTATTTATGATATCTGGTGTTTATGTAATGTATATATACATATTATATATATATATATATGTATATACACTTTTTTTGGGATTATGTTTTTACTGAGATATTTTGAAAACAAATCACGCGGAAGGAGAATGGCTTCTAGAATATTTCTTTTTATACGTGGAAGGTAGTTTAGAGATTTTTGTGCACCATCTATTAGATTTGTAGCTTTTCTTTTTTCTATAATATCTTTATTTTCATACGGTTTGTTTTCCTTGATAGCTTATAATTAGGCTTGACCTAAAAAGAGTATTCTTTTCTCCCAGCCACCCGATCTCTCTCTCTCTCTCTCCCGTTCCTCAGCCCCAATCTCTTTATTCTCTCTTCTTCCCCCTTCACAAAAAAAAAAAAAAAAAATTAAACCCTAACCACCAAACAAAAAGATCATTCATAATTTTGTTTTACTTCTAAGAGCGTTAAGGTTTTATCTTCCATCACTACTGAGAAAATTAGGTATGTAATTTGTGGTCTTCTCAAATTAATTGCTATATTGTTTGTGATTTTTTTGTGAGTTTTTAGATTAACAAAGGGTTTATGGTTCGGATTTTATTAAAACCTAATTTTCATACGCTTACCGTGGTTTCAAAAATCGTGATTTTGCATCAATTCTTTTTGGAAAAGTTAGGTTTAGATGTCTTCTATCTAAATCCTTAATCGAAAAATATTTTTATAAAATATAGAATATTTTCTGATTAAAGTCCGATCAGTGCGCGTACCAGTTCAGCTAAGTTGATTGTTTTAATGCATTTCTTCTTGTAAAGTTTATTTATGTATGTTATTTATTCAAAAAAATTAATTTCATAATTTTCGGATCACTTTGATCTGTTTTACAAGCGTTACAAATTCATTGCGCAGATCAGGATTTTTCCAAAGTAAATCCTAATATTATTTTAGTATTTCGTTATTTTTGTTTTTTCTCAAATTTAAAAACTAATTCTGACTTTGTCGATTCAGAGTTTTATTTTTAAAATATTATTTCAGATTGTCTAGAATTTTTCCAGAATTTTCAAGAATGTTAGTTTTTTCCCCAAAACCCTAATAGCCAAGGGTATTTTAGTAATTTTGCGTCTAATCTCGTTTCTGAAAATTTCCAGAACCTAAAGTATGTCTTGAATACTTTTCTCAGCTGATCCCAATAGTCTTTTTTTCGATTAGGCTCCAATTCTCTTAGAGCGTACAATTCTTTCGACGATCTACGATCATAACTCTCGATATCCAGATGAGAATAATCTCACTACAACACAGATTAGTTCAAAATAAATTTGATGAGTGTTTATTCATGATATGACTTGTTTATAGATTTATATGTTTGAGTATGCGATTTCTTATTTGATTGCGTGACTAGTTGAAGTAGTATGTGATTTATGTGTTGTATGCCATGTGGTATTATGTTAATGTAGATTTGAGATACATGTTTTATTCTAGTCACGTTTTTGTATGAGGATATATATTTAAAAAAAAATTATGCTCATGTCATATCAGTATGTAACGTAAGATTCAAAGTGAAAAGATAAAGTTAAGCAAGGGAGTCATACCGCCTCGAGCTACGGAGGTATTATGGAGAATTTCTCGGGCCGAGGCTCAAATGGGAAAATTTCTCGGGCCGAGGTCCTAATAAGTTTATTAGCTAGATTGAGCGAAGTGTGGGCTTTGCAACCCCACATCTTCGTCTCTAAAGTGATCACTGAAATAGGTGTGAAATCCCAATTTTTTAGCTTAATTAAAAAGCTAAATTTTTGTGTTCGAGTTACGTTAGTTTTTTTATATAAAGTAGTAGTGAATGATTTATCTATATGATAGTTTTTGAAGTCTTTTTTTTATGTGTTCTTAGGAGTGTTTTTGAATTTAATATATTCTTTTAAAAAAAAAAGGATATATATATATATGTATATAAGTTATATATTATAAATAAATTATGTGGGTATAAATATATACTTTACATATATTATATATATATATATATATATTATAGCTATATTTATAAAGTTAATATGAAGTTATTATACGTTATATATATTAACGTTAATATATAGATTAAAGTTAATATTATAAGCTATTAATGTTTACCTAATATATGTAATTTAACGTGTATATAATAATATATATATATATATATATTATAAAGTTATATGATAAGTTAACGTATAATAATAATAATAATTAATAGTTATATGATATATATGATAACTAAGTTATATGATATATATAATAATAATAATAATTAATAGTTATATGATAAGTTAACGTATAATAATTAAGTTATATGATATATATAAAAAAGTTGCGTGTAGTTTTTTTATAATAATAATAATAATAATAATAATTAATATATTAATATTAAAAGTAGGATTAGGGTTTGGGCTTTTAGGGTTTGGGCTTTTAGGGTTTATTTAAACCCTATTTAAACATCCCCTCTTCTTCTTTTTAACGCTTATTCTCTGCTCTCTCTCCCCCATTCCTCTTTTGGCTTGAAAAATTCGTAGCTCCTAATAGGTATGCTTTCTTTTCTCGCTGATTCGGATTCCCTGAAAACGTTTTCTTAAAACGCTTGTGCTGGTTTCAAAAAAATTGTTTTTGCGTTGATTCTTTTTGGAAACGTTAGTTTTAAGTGTCTTCTATCTAAATCTGCAATCGAAAAATATTTTTATCAAATACAGAATATTTTCCGATTATTTTCAAATCGGCGCACAGACCTGAAACCTATTCCCGATTTTCAGACTTTAAACGCTTACTTTGGATTCAACAAATTTGCTTTTGCGTTGATTATTTTTGGAAACTTTAAGTTTAAATGTCTTCTATCTAAACCTTTAATCGAAAAATATTTTTATCAAATACTGAATATTTTCCGATTTTTTTCAAAACGGTGCGCAGACAGTTTTTGACAAAAACTTTAAAGATTGATCTTAGCACTTCTTTTATTTTTAATAAATAGTTAAAATATTATTTTGGCCGTGATGCCTTTACAAAAAGTGCTCAAAATTATATTTTATACGTACTTGTTTTTTTACAAAAGTTTTTCCAGAGTTTCAGTTTTCTCCGAAACCCTAATAGCCAAGGGTATTTTAGTAATTTCACGTCGGATCTCGTTTCTGAAAATTTCCAGAAACTAAGTCATGTATTAAATCCTTTTCTTACCTGATAAGTAATAGTCAACCTTTTCCGTTTAGGTTCCGAGTCATTAAGAGCATCTTTTTCCTTCGACGGTCTTCGATCGTAATTCCGATATCCAGGTGAGAATAATCTCACTGCAACACGGATTAGTTAAAAAATATATATATATATATATATATATATATATATATATATATAATACGTATTATGTGATATGAAGTATTTATGTATTGTGTGAATTTTTGTGTGTGCGTGTTTGTTCGGAATGTGCTTGTTATGATATGATATGACGATATGTGAGTTTATGTTATTATCTTATGCTGTGTGTTAGAATATCTATAACACGTCTTATGTTTCTAGCTATGTTATCATGTATGTTTTTATCTTATGTCGCTCATGCTTTTAACGTAATAAACACGATTAATAAGTTAAGTAAGCAAGAGAGTCGTACCGCCTCGAATTACGGAGGTACCTAGAGGAATTTCTCGAGCCGAACTACGGGCTCACATAGAGAGTTCCTCATATGTTTATGTATGTGACGGGGCGTACTATGGGAGGTCGCAGCCCCATGGTTCGTTACCAAAGTGTACACTGAAATCGGTACGGCTACTCTAGGGGACCCCCGAACTAAAATACGATAGACTTTTAATAGGGTATTCTCATGTCACAGTTAATACGAATAACCGGTTCATGCATTTTATTTTTATTGCTTATGTTTTGTGAGTTATAGTTATTCTCGCTGAGCGTTAGCTCACTCTATGTATATACGTCCGTGTTGTAGGTAAACAACATATGAACAAGTGAGGAGGGTGGATCAGCGGCGGCGATAGCGAGAGGGTTGGGTTATGGTTGCCGTTTTCGAAAATAAAAGACTTCCGCTTTGCTTTCAGTTTTTCAATAATCCAAACCCAAGGTTTATTGTTCATGGTTTAAGTTATGTTTTTCAATTTCGTTAAAGGTTACGACTTTATTTATGGAATTTATTTTACGATGGTATTTTGTTGGTTTTAAATTTCCATTATGCAACTTCGACTTTTTGGTTGTTTTCGTTCATCAAGTTTAAATGAAAATTTATTTTTAGGTTACGAGTTTTCAAACTTTATATTTTAAGTTATGTTTAAAAAAAAAAAATTTACCTCAAATTTTCTTAAGTTTTAAAAAGTAAGATAAGTAAGACGGTCCGAAAAGTCGGGTCGTCACAATAGGTATGACTACCGTAGGGGCACCCCGAACTAAAAGTTGATAGAAGCAAGAAAAGAAAGATCAAGTCATCAATTAGTTTAAAATACTAATAACCGGCTCACGCATTGCATTACTTTATTTTGTGAGCTTTATATTATTCTCGCTGAGCGTAAGCTCATCTTTTCGAGAAAAAAAAAATATGCGTCTGTGTTGTAGGTAAACAACTCGCAAAGAACTGAGTAGGGTGGACTAGCGGCGTCGATAGCGAGAGGGCGGGTCATGGTTTCCATTCACGAAATAAGTCTTCCGCTACAAGTTATTAAGAAATAAATTTTAAGGTTTTTTTTTTCTTTATTAAGAAATAAGTTTTCCGCTACAAGTTAAGACTTTCTAGTTCATTAAAGTTATTTTATGGATTACGTTTTATTTTTCTAGTATGTTGGTTTGAATTGAGTATCTCATAGTTTTCATATTTGGTTAATTACTTCTCAAGATATTTTGAAACGCAATCTATTTTTTTTATTTAATGCTTTTGTTTCTTTTTAAAATGTTTACAATTTTGGTTCACCTTTGTATGATATGTTAAAAAATAAAAAAAAAATCCTCCAATTTTTCTATAAACAATTTTCTAAAGTTTAAAAAGCAAGTAGAAGTAAGACGATCCGAAAAGTCGGGTCGTCACACATACTTAACCTAGGCTATTAGGTTACCGAAACCCTAATAGCCAAGGGTATTTTGGTAATTTCACTTTGAAAGTCGTTTTTGAAAATTTCCAGAACCTGAGTTGTCTTTAGAACTTCTTCAACAGTAGCTTAATAATATTTTCCCATCGATTAGGTTTCGAGCCGCGTAGCTTTTCCGACCCGTTTAGTTTTCTCAAGCTGTCCTCGACCAACGGTCGTGATTTTTGAAGCGAAGGTGAGAATAATCTCACTACAACACAGATTAGTTCAAAATTAAATATGATGTTTTGTGATTCATGTTATGGTTTTTTTAAAGCTTTATATGTTTGAGTAAGGTTTTCTTTATTTGTTTGTGTGTTTGATTGTAGTAGTTGGATTTATGTTTGGTCGACTATGCACTGTTAAGTTAAAGTAGATTTGAGAATGTACATGTTTTATATTTTTTTTAGTCATGTATTGAATGAGCATATGTTTGAAAGTTTTTATGTACATGTCATATCAGTATGTAACGTAATTTCAAAAGTGAAAAGATAAAGATAAGCAAGGGAGTCGTATCGCCTCGACAGGTATTAAGGAGAAGTTTCCCGGGCAGAAGCTCTAATGGGGAAGTTTCTCGGGCCGAGGCCCTAATAAGTTTAAAAGATAGAGCGAAGTGTGGGACTTTATAACCCCCACGTCTTTGTATCTAAAGTGTACACTGAAATTGGTACGACTACCCTAGGGGCACCCCGAACTAAAAGTTGATAGAATCAAGAAAAGAAAGATCAAGTCATCAATTAGTTTTAAAATACTAATAACCGGTTCGTGCATTGCATTACTCTTTTTTTGTGAGCTTTATATTATTCTCGCTGAGCGTAAGCTCATCTCTTCGAAAAAAATATACGTCTGTGTTGTAGGTAAACATCTTACAAGGAACTGAGCAGGGCGAACTAGCGGCGTCGATAGCGAGAGGGTTGGGTTATGGTTGCCGTTTTCGAAAATAAAAGACTTCCGCATTGCTTTCAGTTTTTCAATAATCCAAACCCAAGGTTTTATTTTTCATGGTTTAAGTTATGTTTCAATTCCGTTAAAGGTTACGACTTTATTTATGGTATTTATTTACAATGGTATATTGGGTTTTAGTTTCCAGTTATGCAATTTCGATTTTTTGGTCGTTTTCGTCATCAAGTATTAAATGAAAATTTATTTTTAGGTTATGAGTTTTCAAACTTATATTTTAAGTTATGTTTTTAAAAAAAAAAAATTACCTCAAATTTTCTGAAGTTTTTAAAAAGTAAGATAAGTAAAACGGTTCGAAAAGTCGGGTCGTCACAACTTTGAAATGTTGGTGATTTGTGAAAATCAATTTTGTGTTTGTTAAATAAAGGGATTGTTTGTTTTTTTTTAAATAAATAAATTGCTTAATTATTTGTTTTAATTTTTCTACAAAAACACGTAGCTGTGATATTGCCTTAAAAAAAAAAAAAAAAAAAAAAAAAAAAAAAAAAAAAACGATATTCAATCTGATTGCCTTTATTGGAGATACGTTTTTTCTTAAAATAAGATAGATCTGCACAATATTAAGTGCCTATACAATAGGAAAATCTGGTAATTGATAACTGATTCTGAGACCATATATTTGCAGCTTTCAAAATCTGCACATATATTCAATAAAATGGGCAAGAGTATGCATTTTTTTTTTAACAGGAAATCAATTATTTTTTCAGAAAAAAATAAAATAAAATAAAAGACGAAAAAATGAGAGGAGAAAAAAAGTAATTCGATTTTAAAGAAACTGCTTTTAATTATATTCAAATTGGCTAGTTATTTAAAACTATGTGGCTATTTCTTAATTTTTTTTTTTGAAACCCAAAAAGGTGGAGACGGAAGTGGCGACCTTGCCTCCCCCGCTGCCTCATGTTCGGATTTTCTAGGTCGTCCAGATCGGCATTCCACGCAATCCACTAGAGCGACCTACCAGCGCAAGCACTGGCCCCGTCAAAGCAGCCCCACCGAATGCCTAGTATAGTTCCAGAAGCCGGAGGTCACCCAGTCCCAAGCGATTCTTACCCCTCACAATGTCACACAGACAATTGATTTTTGGGGGAATCGAACTCGGGACCAAGCCCTCCAAACCATTTAGGAGTTAGCTTGGAACCACTAGACCACAACACTGAGATGGATCGAGTAATTTCCACACTTTTAAATAAGTAATAATTTTTTGACATGTTAATACTTAATTAATCAATAAGATGTGAATCTTTTTTTTTTTTAATTTCTTTCTATTTCAACCAACTTTTTTTTTTATCTACATGCCTTTTTTTGTGTAGTTTAGAATTTATTTGGTTCCCTATTTATCTCCATACATCTTTTATGATATTTATGGTCAGCGTCTTAATTTTTTGCGTGGTTACTCTATTCTCATGAGTCATAAAAAAAAAAAAAAAAAAAAAAATCTTAAGCTGAATTGCCCTTTTTTAGCTGATTGTATATTGTGTGGATCTATGTGCACTAGTAGAAAAAATGGATTTAATGGCGTTCAAAATGCGCCATTATAGAGAATTAATGTCACTTTTTGAACGCCATTAAAACAGGCGACATTAAAGATATATAATGGCGTTTAAACCAAAAAGCGCCATTAAATGTGCCGACGTGTCATATCCGCGTGGCAGAGGACTGGGAAGGGTTTTAATGGTGTTTCTCTTTCGAACGACATTAAAAGTCTTGCGCTATTATGGCGATATTTAACGGACCGCCATTATTTGTGGGTTTTTTTTTTTTTTTACCCAAAAAATTTCTCAATTATTGCTCTAAAAATAGATGTTAATAATATTAGTAGCCTGCAGTTCTGCATTCATACATACATCAATAAAAATATAATCTTAACACCAAAAAACAACCAAGAAAAACAATGCATACATGATACCATTCTTTTTCTTAAAAAAAAAAAAAAAAAAAAACCATTCATAATACCATAACTTCTTCTATTTTCCAAGTTAGAAAAATATTTCTAACTATGATTCACTGGTTCATCAAAAATAAAAATAAGAACAATTAACATCCACCAAATTCATAAGTTCAAATATGGAGTTCTAAGTACTAAACTATCTGTACAACAAATGATTCAATGAAATTGGACACAAATATCACTAACTTTGATATACCAAAAAAAAAAAAAAAATAGACACATCTTTTACTAAATTTATCACACTCCAGAAAACACAAAAAAAAAAAAAAAAAAAACACTTGTTTACCAAAAGCTCATCTAAAAATCTAAAAGAAAAACAGTAAAGAAAGTACACAAATGACTACATCTTCCTCAATAAACAATTGTTTACCACTCCAGAAATTTTTTACAGGATGACCTTGTCCGATAACAGCCTCAAGTCCTCCTCAAGCATCTCTTTAACCGCATTCTTATCAGCCTTTTGATCCTGCAAGAGATCAACATAAACATCTGATATGTCAAATCCAAATAAAGCCCAACGGCAAGATAGAATAATAAGCAAAATCATACTTACCTTCTCCAAAGCTGAAACAATCCGTGTCAGCTTCACAAAAATCTCACGAGAAGGTCCTCCCAGTCCTGTTATACAATCGACGCGGTCACAATCTCTGATATTCAGCTTCATTGACTGGTTGACATAAGTCTTTTCTTTAATTCGAGAGACTCCAACAACGCTTAAATCTCCCGAATCAGACTTCAATGCCAACCGTCTCAACCCACCCTCGTGCCCATCTATAATTGCACTGCTGATCAGTGAGTTGATGCTCTTCATCTCAGAATCCTAAAAAAAAATTAAATAAACTTCCCGACATGTATCGAGCCACATAATACACGGGGGCTTAATCATATACTATTTGTACGAGTTTCATAACAATATCAATAAATAATTATAGAGAAGTCTCGTGTATTTCGCTAGACATCTCAACAAAGTTGCCTCAAGTCTTAACTAAAAGAACATAGTAATCCAACTTAGCAACACGATTATGTAAATATTTATGTCACATTTTCTACTAATTGATATTAAAAGTCTTCAATACCGAATTTTTTTTTACTTGTAATGATGGTCTTATTTTAAACGCCATTAAATAGATATATAGCCACGTGTTGCTAAATAATTGGATTATTTTAATTTAATGGCGCTTAACATTTAAACGCTAAGATTAGTTTTTTGGATTTTTCTCCGGTTGCCGACGTGGAGATCTGCTATTCGTTTTATATTGTAAAAAGAAATCCGAAAATAGAATAATTACTTTTAATGGCGTTTTTTTTCACTAACGCCATTAAAGAGGCGCCATTAAAAACCATTTTTCTACTAGTGGTGGGTATATTGCATTATATGAATACGTCTTGATTATATTTAATTTATATAATTTTTTTTTCTCTTTTTATTATTTTGAATTGCGTGAAAGAATTTGCTTACAAATTAATTTAGTATTTATGAATAATAATTTAAATACTAATTTGGAGATCTGTTTGGTATTTATTTTGTATGAAATGAATCGTTTTATATTTTGACTAAAATGAAGCAAAAAATTGAGATATTTTCATTTTTGTGGCGAATTTAATTTAGATATATATCTTTATGAAATATTTATCCAATTTTTTTTCTACTACTCTAGACTTTATATTTTGTTCCGCTCTTCTATTGTACAATTAATATTGGATTATATAAGTATATAGCCATACAGTTATAAGGGTTTTGATTTTATCCAACCTTTTGTTAATTTTTTGTTAATAGCCACAGCAATCTATTTACAGCAAGTTAAAAGACGTGAATGACCTTAAATGACTCCCGTCCATTATTTTCAGCGTAATAATTTAAATGGAAAAAAAATTCGACCATTAATACCTCGCATAAATCAAGGGAGCATTTAAAACTCCATAAATGCATATCTAACCCCTCTCTCATTATCTCTCCAGCGTAAAGAAATATCAAATCTTTAGAAATAATAATTCTTCCCTCACCTCTCTGTTCATGCGCTCCAGGCCGTAATCCACGTGCTCTGCCAGATCCCTCCGTGCATGAACACCGACTCCCCCACCACCACCGCTGTCACAGCTCTTCAGGCCGCGGCGCGTCACGATTGGCGAGGCCAAAGGATTGGCGAGCCTTGTGGAGAAAAAGAGGTTGTCTCTGAACGAGATCTTGGCTACGAGAAACAGCCCGTGATTCCTCCGTGACAATGGCACTCAAGGTCACAGCCGCCGATTCCTCCTTGGTGATGGTTTTCAAGGTCGGCATGAACTCCGCCAAAGCCTACTTACATGTGGAACACCATGATTCGAGGTTGTTACATCACCGGGATTGCAAAAGGCCTGCGAGAAGGCTCCGACACCCAAGGAAGATGGGTCGGTGATTTGCTACACGAGGAAGATGAGTTTCAATGGTTATTTGGTTGTACAGAAAATGATGATTCGTTTTTGTTCGGATAGTGTATATCCGTGTAAATACAAAGCATATTTACAGTATATTCGTGTAAATACAAAGCATATTTACAATATATTCATGTAAATACAAAATATAGTTACAGTATATTCATTGTAAATACAAAGCATATTTACAGTATATTCGTGTAAATAAACTGGAAAAAATTCAGGAAATATTTTTGACGTTCTAAAATTATGAATATATGGAAAAGGAAATAATATCAATAAATGAAGAATATTTTCCAAATCCACACGTCCAAAAATACAAAAAAAAAAAAAACAGGTTAACTACATTCCTAATCGGTTTGATTCAAAATTAAAAAAAAAAATAATAATAAGCTGCCTAAATGAAACAAATTAGTTAAGTCAACGCTGAAATTTCTCCATATCCACACGTCCAAAAATTCAAAAAAACCAGGTTAACTACGTTCCTAATAGGTTTGATTCAAAATTAAAAAAAAAAACTGTCTAAATTATAATTAATAAGGGCAAAGGTATAAAATTATTTCAATTAATGAGATGACACGTAAACAAGATGACTATTTACAGGAAATTAACGAAAGATTGACTAAAACGAAATTGCAAACCTTAAAGATGGCTACGCAACCAATTTTTTATTAATATTTTTATTTTATCGTTATGTACCTTTACCAGCATTAATCGAGTAATCTTGAAAAAAATCATATATATTTATATTTTCTCTAATCCATCTCCAATTCCTCAATGGATGTTACTGTTGATGTTTTTCCCATTTTCATCATTTCAATGTGGAAAAAAAATTACGTGGATTCATAATAATAAATATAATATTGGAATCTATGTACCTTCTTTGGAAGTATTAGTTAGCTATAGGTTGTAAATGGAGCGAGTAGTATTGCACGTTTTTATGATGTGATACCAAATTGTATCTCGTAAAGATTGGGTATGTTAGGTTTGTGGTGGACAGTAAATCTCCAATACGTGTGAAATCCCAAAAATTAGGCTTGTAAAAAAATTAGAAGTTTCAAAGGATCCATATAAAACCTCAAATTTTAAAGCACATGTTTATGCTATTATGTTTGTTTTATGAGGGATTTAGATTGTTTGAGATAATTCTTCAAAAAAAAAAATATTATGTTCTAAAAATAACGTAAGAGACTTTTATTCTACAGATAGTACCATATATATATATATAAGGATACGTACTAAATTTGCTAGTTATTAAATGAAATTTTGTTATTTAAATATATATATATATATATATATATATATACATTAATTATATACATATATATCAAATTAAGCGTGCATATATATATATATATATATATATATATATATATTCGGTTATTTTTGTTTGGCCTGATATATTGTCGATTCTCAAAAGAATATATTATATTAATTATTTGTTTTGTTCAGCGTTGTAATAACAGGAAAAAAAAAAAAGTTACGTTCAAATTTTACTCTTATAAATAACTAGCAGATTAGGGTTAGAAAAAAAAAAAGAAAAAGGTTTATGCTCTCAGCCTCTCTCCTTCTTCATATTTTTCTCTTTTTTCAACATAAAACCCTAACCACCAAATAAATAGATTTTTTCGCTCTTTGTTTTTGCGCTCTATGATTGTTAAAAACTAATTCTCTTACAACTGTCTGAGAAATTAGGTATGTAATTCGTGTTCCTTCTCCATTTAATTTATAGATCAAAAGAAGGATTTTGGTTCGGATTCAATCAAAATAAATTTTAATACGCTTACCGTGGTTTAAAAAATAATTTTGTTTCGTCGTTTGTTTATAGCAAAATTAGATTTACAGGTTTTCTGTTTAAATTTTTTATCGAATAATATTTTTACTAAATAAAAAATCTTTTCTGATTATTCTCTAATCACTGCACGGACCAGGTTCACAGTTTTGGCCTAACTTTAAAACCGATCATGAAACGCTAACTATGACATTTTTGTTAATTATTTTGATTCGAAAGTTTTTCCACTGTTTCGTATTAAGAATCTTCTTTTATAACGTACAATTTATTTTTGGTTTCAATAAACAAATTTTACGTTTCAACTACTTTGAAAATGATGCGCAGACCAATTTTGGCCCAAATTTTTAAAGTCCAATCCTATCGTACTGGTTTTATTTTTAGTAAAGAGTTAAATAATGTTTTTGGCCATGATTTCTTTACAAAAATATATCAAAATAATCTTTTATATTTACTGGAATTTTTTACAAATTTTTTTCTAGAGTTTTAGTTTTTTTTACTGAAACCCTAATAGCCAAGGGTAGTTTAGTAATTTCACGTTCAATATCGTTTCTGAATATTTCGATAACCTAAATCATGTCTTGAATCCTTTTCTTGGCTAATCTCTGATAGTCTTTTATCCCGATTAGGTTTCGAGTCAAGTAGAATTTCCAATTCCGTCTTCGACCAACGAGGTTTACTCTCGTTTTATAAAGGTGACATTAATTTCACTACAATACAGATTAGTTCAAAATTAAATATGATGATTGTGTAATTCATTATGTTCTTTGTTTATAGCTTTATATGTTTGAGTATGTGTTTCTTTATTTGATTGCGTGATTGATTCTAGTAATTTGTTATTTGTGTTTTGTAAGCTATGTGATGTTAAGTTAAAGTAGATTTGAGAATACGTGTTTTATCCTTTAGTCAAGTTTTTGTATGAGCATATGTATGAAAGTTTTATGTACATGTCATATTTGTATGTAACCTAATTCTCAAAGTGAAAAGATAAAGATAAGCAAGAGAGTCATACCGCTTCGAGATGTTTTAAGAAGAAGTTTCGCGGGTCGAGGCTCAAATGGGGAAATTTTTCAGGTCGAGGCCCAAATACGTTCATTAGATATACCAAAGTGTGGGACCTGGCAACCCATATCTTCGTTCTTAAAGTGCGCACTGAAATAGGTACGACTACCCTAGGGGCACCCCGAACTAAGAGTTGATAGAATCAAGAAAAGAAAGATCAAGTTACCGATTAGTTTTAAAATATTAATAACTGGTTCATGCATTGCATTACTGTTTTTATTTTGTGAGCTTTATATTATTCTCGCTGAGCGTAAGCTCATTTCTTCGAAAAAAATATATGTCTGTGTTGTAGGTAAACAACCTATGAAGAACTGAGCAGGGTGGACTAGCGACGTCGATAGCGGGATGGTTGAGTTATGATTTTCATTTACAAAATAAGTCTTCCGCTACAAGTTTTTAATAAGAAATAAGTTTTAAAGTTTTTATATTCAATTATTTCATAATTATGAAGGTTCAAAGAGTTTTCTAATTTAGTTGAGATTTAGATTATGGATTATGTTTAGTATTTTTGCTGCTATGTTTGGTCTTAAATTCGTATTTTCAATTTTGGTTAAGTTTGAAATGCAATCTTTTTGTATTTTTCTTAAATTCTTTTGTTTCATTTTAAGATCTTTAAAATTTTGGTTCGTCTTTATATGATGTGTTTTAAAAAAAAATCATCCAAGTTTTCTAAAGTTTAAAAAGTAAGTAGAGTAAGACGATCCGAAAAGTCAGGTCATCACAAAAAAATGAGGACAAAGTTAAAGAAAGGAATGAAACGGGAGAGAACCCGATGAAAGACGACAACCACGAGTTGTCGAAGAAGAGAGGTAATGGTCGACGGGGCTAGTCCAGGAACTACATGTGGATGGTACATCAAATGCTCGAGGGGTTGGCGCCAACGTTGTGCTCACGAATCTCGATAGGGAAAAATTGAGGTATGCACTACACTTCGAATTGAAGGCCTCGAAAAATGATGCATAATACAAAGCTCTGATCGTGGGACTGGAGTTATCATGCAAGTTAGGGGTGGAAAACTTGCGCATTCTCTACGATTAGCAACTAATTCTGAACCAAGTGAGAGACCACAACGCCGCAAAGAGCCCTACATGATTGCGTACTTGGAAAAAACGCAAATGAACCTCTAGGCACTCTCGTAGTTCAAAAGCGCGCAAGGCCCTCGTGAGGCAAACACCGAGGCTGACGCCTTGGAACCCCTCGCATCCGAAATCGACGAGGAAGGATTTGGGAATGTCCCCATCGAAATATTGACTAGACCTTGTGTCTCTAAAGCCATCGTAGAAGTAATTGAGGACGTTCCACCGCCCTCTTGGATGACCTCATTGGTCGGATTCCTTAAGCGAGGGACCTGCACGATTTTGAATTACTCCATAACAATTTATTTGATTTAAAAGTCATGCAAATGATATATGGTAACAAATACTTTATGAGTTTCACTGACAATAGTATAAAATATTTTTATTTTTATTGCTTCAAATTAGACAAGGCAATAAAAAAAGTTGAAATGTACAAATTATTAGAAGTTGATAATAAACTTAATAAAATGATGCCAAATTATCGGTTAAAATGATATGGACGACATAATGAGTGTTCGGAATCAATTAATTATCAAGAAATAAACATAGTCAAAGTGTAACTACCGTTGTAATAAAAAAATTTATCATTAAATGGAAATGGAACATATATGTTAGTCAAATATAATTTTTGTCAATCAGTGAATAGAAAGTATAATTATATTACACTTTCTAGAATGTATTTGTGTGATAGCATAATAGATTCTTATATATGTTTAGCTTCTTATATATATATTTTGTTATTTTTTTAAAATCATTGATTTTACTAAATTTAATTTAATACAATTAAACGTCTTCAACTTACTCTATTTTCCTTATTTTTATTTTCCACTTTTAAAAAAAATAATAATAATTTTACTGACTCGCGCAACGCGGCGTTGCTGAAACTAGTATAATAATATTTTTGTCATTATGTTTGTAGATGGATTCTGAACAAGAAGTACCACCAAATCCTAACCAGGATGAAGAAAGGACAAGTCTAATAGAAGAGTAAGAGGTCAAACGATCATGAAAAACCTCATACGCAAAAGAAGTCAAGGGGAAAAATAAACGTCAGTTACAACCGTCACAATCAAGGAGTAAGAATTAATGTTTCAAATTTAAAGTGCTCTCATGGTGTCTTGGCAAGAAATATTGTTTCGATGGCAATTAGTGATTGACATGCGGTTCCATCTACCACCAAAGACAAGCTTTGGGAAGCTCTTGTGATAAGTAATCTTTTTTTTTTCATTAAATATCAAGTACATTTTGAAAGAATTTTCTAACATTTCTATTCATGTCTAGCAAACTTTTGACCTAGAAAAGGACATAAGAGAGAAGAACTGATTTCCATTGGAAGAAAATGGAGCAACTTTAAAAATAAGTTGAATACCCAACATATAAGACCATTTGTGAAGACTAAAAATCAGGCGACATTCAAGAAACCTCCACTCAAATATCCACAAATTTGTCAATCTGATTGAGATCTTTTTGTTGCTTCAAGAAAATCAGCATTTTTTTAGGTAGGTTAACTAGATAATAATTTTATAATTTATTCATTTAGAATGCTTTTAATAGAAGCTTGATTTTGCATGAATTTAGTGAGAAACAGTCAAAAAGGGAAAAACTAGTTACATGTCCTCATCTGTAATGCTCGGAATTTTAATATCATAAATTATTGTTTTTTTAAATCAAATATTAGCATTCAATTTATTTTTTCGTAAATATATATATGTATATAGTATGTTTTTTTTTTAGAACCTTATCTATTTAACTTTTAAGATGTATAATTATTATAAACTTATTTTTTTTATATACATATATATAGAGAGAGACTTTTATTTCTTGATATATAATGGACGTGTTTGTGTGTGTATATATATATGTATGCAGTAGAATTTAAAGAAGTGATAGTTATCCTTTTTATATGTTTACACGTATGTATATATTGATACATATTAAAGAACTTTCAAAAACAGTTCATATTGTACGTGTAAGTATATATATATTTATTTATGTCTAATATTTCTTTTTATAAATAGTAGGAGTTATCTGTATGTATACGTGTGTGTATTAAAATATGTATCAGTAACTCTTGTACATAAATTCTTGCCACGAATAACTGTGGCCCACCTATTATTTCAGTCGAGCATATCCTTTCCTCTCATAGAGTAACTATCCTACATTCACGCTTTAGTTCGCGAAACCCATTCCAGCAAGAAAAAAAAAATATGCAGAGCCAGAGAGAACAAGTGAGAATGAGAGCGAGAGTGACCCAATGAAGAGAGAAGGCTGAGATGGCTTTTTTTCTCCGGAGTTCATCTTTGGGTTTTGAAATTGAATTGTTTGGGGCTTTCCTTCATCTCATTTTATTTTAACGAGATTTTGGGATTCAGAGGCAGAGAAGGTTCTAATCGAGTTTTGTGCAAGGTATGGCTTTGGATTTCTTCACGTCCTTGTCTTGGTCGAACTTCTGAGATGGAAATTTAAGGTTTCAAAGTTAAATGTTTTGTTTCAGTGGGTTAGAGTAGAAACCTGAAGTTGGAACTTGTCTTGTTCAAGTTGGTAATGGTTGTTGTCTCTTTGGACTGAATTAATGGTAGATCTCATATTGTATTGTCGCAGCGATCATGTGAATTTGAAGATTTGGACTGATTATGTGACTCTGATTTGGATTTATGGTTTGCACGTTCGTGCTCTTTTTGGATGATAATTGATATTGGATTAGTTTTGGACATTATGATTACGAGGATTTTTAGTTTTAAATGCGAGCCTTGTGAGTCAATTATCAGAATTCTGATTTCAAACTCGGTTTGATCTATGGGAATAGGACTTGAAGCTAAGGACTATCTACTGGACTCACAGAGTTAGTAAAGATCTCGTGGACAAGCGGTACAGACGCTTAATCTCGAGGTAGGTTATTATAACCCTTCTCTCCTGATTTTATGGTTTGGCCTCAAGTATATATTATTTTCGAAATGAAAATGGTTGTGAACGTGCCACGAAACCTAAACCGTTCTTAGAAAATGTGGCGGAACTTCATCTCAGGATATCTGATCATGAAGTTGAGAATATTCTCGATATTATACATATATCCCTTATTTGAAAATATAAATAAAATATTTTTCTTTATTGGCCTGGGATAGCCGGATACTTATATATACGAAGCGGACAATGCATGCGTATATATAAAAGGGTGTGGAGAGTGCACCATTCTGATCAGAGGACTGCCACGGGTTATGTGGGCAGGCGGTGGCAGGCCACCAGCATAAAAATCGCATTTTATTTATTCATTTGCATATCTCATCATTTAGTGCACGTTTACTTTCTGCAAGCTAGACTCGTACGTGGTTGGAGATCAACACGTGACGAGGGTTATACTTATACGTCTATAGAGATATACACATGACAAGAATAATACTATGATATATGAGAATTATTATTGTTTAATAAATGTATTTTAAAAATCGAGCCAAATACTATAACACCTACTGGGCCTCAAGCTCACCCCTACATTTCTTTGTTTTTCTTAAAATTATCTGTATAACCAGGAAAGTGAGAAGAAGTGTTAGGACGACCTCAGGATTATAGCGTCGTCAAGTTTTGAAGACTCTGTCTTGTTTTGGAACAACAGGTGTATATATATATATATGTTTATATACTTACCTAAGTCGTTGTCGAAGTCTCTGTTTATGTTTTGTATTATGTTTATCTTTCTCTGGACTTGTAAAGTAAATAACTACCGAGTATGCACCGTGGGTATGTTTTGGCTCTATTAGCGTTAATGGTCTAGTTTTCTCTTAATATCGCTTTTATACTCACGTCCCATTTTAGGGGCGTGACATCATCACACAGGTCGTAAAGGATATGCTGGACTTGAAGCAAAAATTGGTAAATTAGTTACTTGAGATTATTTCTTATTTGTTTTGTATAACAAATTATTTTGTTTCTTTACAGCAAGCGAAAAGTGATGTTTCCCTTGACTACGACCGAGAAAAAATATGGGTGGAAGCAAGGAAAGATAAGAAAGCAAAATCACTGGATGATGAGAGTCGATAGTATGCAAATAGAATTGTACGATATCAATTACTTCCAATTTTTCATATTTTAAATTTGTAACTAACTTTATTCTTAAATATTTTTGTAGGAAGAATTCATTCAATTGCATGAGAAAGGATTACTTCTTGTACACAAAACCAATGACATCCTAGCCCAAGCTTTGGATAAACCTGGTCATTATGGCTGCCTTCGAGGTGTTGGAGCTGGGGTCAGTATGAAGGAGTTCTACAAAAATAATCCAAAAGAAATGTAAAACAACCTAGAGAGCAAGAAGCAGAATTATTGAGGTAATAACGAGAAATGCTACAGTCACAATAGTCGAAAAAATAGAGAAATATGAAGCAACTCAAGAAAAACTTCTTCTAAAAATCAGTGAACTTCAAGCTCGATTAGGAGAAAAAGAAGAGGACGACATGTTATTTGGTGTGAAGTATTCCATCTCACAAACTGACAATATAGATCCAACTTTACCAACATATAAAGATTTGGATCCTAATCTTCCAAATAAAGCTGCAAAGGTTAGCAAAAATGTCTCCGTCTTGTTATCGTAGGTGAAAGCGTGTGAGTTGGCCATCGGATCAATTGACAACATTTTTGCACGAGAAAACATCTTAGAGATTGATACAATAAATCCTACCATCCATGGGCGACCTCTAATTGCAATGAACTACCATGTTATTATTGATTTTGCACTAGAAGGCAAAGGTGAAATTGAAATTCCCATTCCCGTCGCTGATGAAATAGTCAGTGTAAATGATGCAGTTGGTCAATTGTTGAATAGCCAAAAACATTAGTGGCGTTGATGGGTTATACTTTAGTAATTTTCTCTTACACTTAATTTCATTTCATTACATTACTTAATTTTTTCGATTCAAATCAGTGACATGAACTTATATTTTATAGGAATTAAAAGATAAGGCAGATACAAAACAAGCTCGCATATAAAAGGAAAAAAATGACTACATCTCCGACTCCATATTACCCAATGTTCATTGAAACTCAATCATCATTTGAAGTTGGGGATTTTGTTGCACAATCAGATCATATGAGCCTCGAGATTTAAAGAATAGGCAATGTTGAATGAAATTCTAGACGATTTCGTATCTTTCCCCCCATTTTATTTCGGGATTTCGAAAATTTCGCTCAAGTATTTTCAAAAATATTTGAAACATTTTTCAAAATACTCGGGGGCTAATTGTGGGGGTCAGAAATCAATTTTCTAAAAAATAAAAATAACAAAACCATTTAAGTTGGGCTTTGGACAGTCCAAAGCCCAACAACGGACCTAGTCCGGCTCCCAGGGGTATGTCTGGACCCAGCTCGACTCATGGAACTCGGCCCAGGCCCAATAAAGAGCCCGGTTCGCCACAAGAAGAGCAGCCCGCGTTGACTCAACACGAAGAAGTGGTCTCGATCAGATAGAAGACCTCGCCGCAAAGACCGGATCTGGGATAGCTTTGACTAGCGACGCGACGGAGCCGAACTGACGAACACGTGTCCGCTTCCGCAGGCCAACCTCGACTATAAATAGAAGCTGATATGTCAAAATTCACACACGCAAGCTAACGGATTATTTTCGATCATTCATTACTTTATTACTTGGAGTTCATCCTTATCAAGTTCGGCACTTCGCCTCCTTCCGGTCTGTAATTTATTCAATTATTAATATAAGCTTCGAGCATTTATATTTATTTCGGTTCATTTCTTTTCAATTTCCTTTTGCTTCTTATACGACGTCTCCTGAAACCCATACTTATAATAAATCAAATATATAAACGCTATATTATAATTTGAGATTGTTGAAATCGACATCAACACTAAGTTAGTTAGTTATTAGATGAAATTTTAATTATTTGATATATATACATTAATTATATATATATATATATCAAATTAAGCGTGCACATATATACGTGTTTATATATATATTCGGTATTTTTGTTTGGCCTGATATATTTCCGATTCTCAAGAGAATATATTATGTCAATTCTTTGTTTTGTTCAACGTTGGAATAAAAAGAAAAAAAGTTAAGTTCAAATTTTACTCTAATAAATAACTAACAGATTAGGGTTAGAAAAACAAATTAAATATTTGATCAAATAATATTTTTACCAAATACAAAATATTTTCTAATTATTCTCTAATCATTGCGCAGACCAGTTTCACAGTTTTTGCCTAACTTCAAAACCGATTTTGAAACGCTTAGTATGACATTTTTGTTAATTATTGTGATTCGAAAATTTTTCTCCTGTTTAGTATTAAGAATCTTCTTTTGAAACATAGAATTTATTTTTGGTTTCAATAAAAAAAAATTTACGCTTCACCTATTTTGAAAATGATGCACAGACCAATTTTGGCCCAAATTTTTAACAAATAATTAGCTGTTTAGCCATCTAAAACACTAGCAATTTGGTTTTAGACAACCTTTCGTTAATTTCCCGTAAATAGCCATCTTGCTTACGTGGTAGCTTATTAATTGAATTAGTTTTACCTTTTTGCCCTTACGCTATTTTAATTAGGCAGTTTTTTTTTAGATTTCGAATTAAATATTGAAACCGAATATGGAAGTTTTCAAATTTGAAATTTGAATTTTGAGCAGATTTTGAAAGTTCTCAGCCCATTAATTGTTATGTATTTGGAAATTTTCAGTGTTGACTTTAGGTAATTAGTTTCTATTTTCGTTGCAATTAATTATGGATAAAATCTGTATATATATTCTTCATTTTTTGATATTATTTTGTCTTCCATATATTCATAATTTCTAGAATTTTCGTGCCCAAAATATTTCCAGAATTTTTTCAATTTATTTACACGAATATACTGTAAATAGGTTTTGTATTTACAGTGAATATACTGTAAATAAGCTTCGTATTTAGACGAATATACTGTAAATATGATTTCTATTTACACGAACATACTCTAAATATGATATCTATTTACACGAACATAGTGTATTAAAAAAAACCATAAACTTCTCTCAGCAAGAAGCTTGCCGATTTGCACATGCGTTCCAGGAACAATAATGAACTTAATTCCCAGGTTATAAAGGAAAACAAAATTCCTGAGAACCAAAATTAGTCGAGAGAAAAACAAAATCATAGATGGTTGCCTTCAGACACAGGATCGTCGCCGCCACCTTCGTCGCCACCAGCAGCAGCCCTACGCCGCCCACCGCCGCGTACCCCAAAATGGCCCGCGCCTTCGTCGCCGTCCACTGCGATCCCCGCGTCACCTCTTCCACAGCGTCCTTCTCAGATTCGAAATCGCCGGCGGGATCGAGGCCAAGCGCGCCGTTGGTGGGATCAATGTGGATCACCTGCGTGTCGCGGCGGCTCGCCAGGCTGGCAACGATGCATGTCTCGCCGGAGTCCAGCTCGGCGTCACCGAAAGCGTCGCGCCTCGGTGGAATCATCACTCCTCTCCCCAATTCTGCTACTGTAGCCGCCGATTTCCGGCGGAGGCGTTGTCTTCCTCCTCGAGCCCACTCCCTCGATCTCTCTTTCTCGGTTCTCTCTCTCTCTCCCGGCTCTCTTCTTTCTTCTTTCTTCTCTCTTAATGATCTTAATTAATGATCTTAATGACGTCCGTAATAACCGCGAGTAGTTATATCAGAATATTTTGTATTAAATGTTTTTATTTTCTGCATGTTAATGGGCGGGAACGGTTGGGAAGTTATTTTGGTATTTTTATCTATGTAAATAAATTGGGCTGGCTATTAACACGAAATTAACCAAATGTTGGCTAAATCCAAAACTGTCTAAACTATTTAGCTATATAACCCAATTTTTAAAGCCCAATCCTATAATACTTGTTTTATTTTTAGTAAATAGTTAAATAATGTTTTTTGTGACGACCCACTTTCCAGACCGTCTTACTTATCTTACTTTTAAACTTTCTTTAAAAAAAATTGAGATAATTTCTTTTAAACATAACTTGAGATGCAAATTTGAAGACTCACAACTTAAAAATAAAACGTTAATTCGTAACTCAAAAAAATAAATAACTCAAACGTAACAATTGCATAAACAAGAATTTAAACTCAAAATATGATTGTAGATAGCCATATAAATAAAAGAGATTTGTAAGTAACTAGGCCAATTTAAACATGTGATTTTGGATCTAGCCTATGTTTGACAATTTTTAGGAATATATCCAAATGACATATGTGGCAATAATTAAGGTCTGATTTTCCCTTATTTATTAACAAATTCGTCACTTTCTCTCTCCTACATTATTAATCATAATATATATAATATATTATGTTATTAGATTACTTACTATATAAATATAAGTAATAGCTATATTACATAGTACTATGTATACATATTTATATATATATATATATTAATCATACGTACAAACATTAACTTTACTTCATAATCATAATATATATATATATGTTAAAGTATGTATATTTATACCCACATAATTTATTTATAATATATAACTTATATACATATATATATATATATATATATATTTATATATATCCCTATTTTATAATCTAAAGAGTATATTAAATTCAAAACCACTCTTAAGAACACATTAAAAATAAAACTTCAAAAACTACCACATAGATAAATCATTCACCACTACTTTATAAATAAAATAAAATAAAAAACACTAACGTAACTCGAACACAAAAGTTTTAGCTTTTTAATTAAGCTAAAAAAAATTGGGATTTCACATACAGTAGCAACTAGAAGAGACACACGGGCTATGTCTTGGGACGACTTCATCGAGGAGTTCAACAATAAGTATTTCAACATGCGTGCGATGAACACTCAACAAAAGGAGTTTACAGAGTGAAAGCAAGACACGATGACTGTGACTGAAGCTGTGAGAAAGTTCAACCAGCTGGCAAGATTATGTCCTCACCTGGTTCCGACCGAGTCAGAAATAGTTCGAAGGATGATGGGAATGTTCCGACCGGAACTGGCTCTAGCTATTGATAGTGGAAGTCACCCACCATCCACTATTGCAGACTGTCTCGAACGTGCGATGCGTGCTGAATATCATTTGATTCAAGTGAAGGAAGAGCGAGACGAGTACATCAAGGCACAGAAGGAAGAGAAGACTCAAAGTAGAGGCATGGGTAACAATAAGAAGTCCAACCAGCCTCCCTTCAACAACCAAGTCGACAAGGCACAATATCTCGAGAATAAAAACGGGAAGAAGAAGAGTCATCCTGAAAATAATGGTAATGGAAATTACAAAGTCAAGATGGAAAATAGGTCATTTCCGAACTGCAACATATGTGGGAGGATGCACCCAGGAGAATATAAGATGGGCAGTATACTGTGTTACAAGTGCGGTCAGCCAAGACACTTCCTCAAAGATTGTCTGAAGCAGAACTTTGAGCAGAACAATCCGAATGGACGACTCAACTTCTTTCAAGCTGAAATTGAAGGGCCACAGATTTTTTCAGGGCCGACTAGAAGCACCACCAGCAACTCAAACACCACCGCCACCTCAAAGTCATATTTACGTCTGCACTAATAGCGATGTCCTAGCCAACACCTCGAATGTAGTAGCAGGTCATATTCTTTAGTCTTTTATGACGTCTTTGAATTGTTTGACTCTAGTGCAACACACTCCTTTATTTTCGTTAGAAAAGTTACGAATTTAAACAATAGTGTAGAGAAAACTAGAAAAGTTTTCAAACTGAACGTACGTTCCGGTGATCTTTTTTTTTTATCAGATGACTATATAATAGGAGTGTCGATAATAATTAGTGGCCATAAACTAATGATCGATTTCATCATGTTATAGATGAAAGTTTTCGATGCTATCTTGAGAATGAGAATAAGACAAGAGAACGCAATATCTCGAGCTCTTTCTAGAGGGACTTGTTATGTCCGAGTAATAGTTCTTATAGTTCTTCTCGCCGTTCTTTGTTAATTTTCGGGACGAAAATTCCAATAAGTAGGGGAGATTGTGAAACCCCCAAAACTAGCTTATAAAGAAATTTCGATATTTCATAATAATATATGAAATTTAAAGTTCAAAGTTCATGTTAGTGTAGTATGTGTGATTTTGGTTTGGTTTAATTATTAGTTTATGGTACAAGTTGTGTACCTAATTATTTTGTTTGTGTGTTAGCATGTTAGATTGTTACATTTTTTGTGTGATGTTTGTGCAAATATGTGTAGATATATATATATAATCTATTAAGAAGAAGAAAAAAAAATTAACTACAGAGCATGTACGTGAACTATATATATATATATATATATATATATATATATATATATATATATATATATATATAGAGAGAGAGAGAGAGAGAGAGAGAGAGAGAGAGAAAATAAATAATACTTTAGATATACAAGCAGTGGTTTATATATATGAAGTGGTTTGTTAGGCGTAATGCAATATAGTTTAGATGTACAGTTTTAAGTTTTTTATAAGCAAACTACTTAAAGTAGAAGTAGCCGATTTTTAAAAAAAAAAGATATCAATATATTTCTATTCTGTTATATATCAATATACTTTGTGGTTTATTAGACAAAAAAAAAAAAAAAAGAATCACACGCATGAGTTTTAGGATTAGATCTTCCGAGAAGTTAGCTTTATAAAAGAGAGAATGCGTCAATTTAGTTATTTTCCTTCGGTAGAAAAAGGAAACGTGTGTTATTAATATATATACATATAAAAAAAAATGTATACGTTAGGGCTTTCCCAAAGCTTTTTATAAATAGATCTTTTGTGCGTTAGTAGTTTTCTTTCGATTAACAAATTTTGAAAGCCTCACACTTTGCTCTCCCTCTTCATCTCTTTCCTTATTCATCATCCTTCACTAAAAAATTAAACTCTAGCCACCAAACAAAAAGATCATTCATAACTTTGTTTTAGTTTTAAGAGCATTAAGGTTTTATCTTCCATCACTACTGAGAAAATTAGGTATGTAATTCGTGGTCTTCTCAAATTAATTGCTATATAGCCTAATTTTCATACGCTTACCGTGGTTTCAAAAATCGTGATTTTGCATCGATTCTTTTTGGAAAAGTTACGTTTATATGTCTTCTATCTAAATCTTTAATCGAAAAATATTTTCATAAAATACAGAATATTTTCTGATTATTTTCCAATCGGTACGCAGATCAGTTTTCACAAGTTTTTAAAGTAAGATGTTATTCTTGTTTTATTTTTAACAAATAGTTAAAGATGTTTTTGGCCGTGGTGCCTTTACAAAAAATGATCAAAATTATGTTTTATACGTACTTAAATTTTTACAAAAGTTTTCTCAGAGTTTTAGTTTTTCACCGAAACCCTGATAGCCAAGGGTATTTTCGTAATTTCATGTTGAATATCGTTTCTGAAAATTTCCAGAACCTACAGTATGTCTTGAATCCTTTCCTTAGCTGATCCCGGTAGCTTTTTATCCCAATTAGGTTCCAAGTCGTTTTGAACGTCCTTTTCCTTCGACGATCTACGATCGTAACTTTCGATATCCAGGTTAGAATAATCTCACTACAACACACATTAGTTCAAAAATAAATATGATGATTTATAATTCATGTTATAGTTTGTTTAAAGCTTTATATGTTGGAGTATGTTTTTCTTTTTGATTGTGTGATTGATTGTAGTAGTTAGATTTATGTTTGGTCAACTATGAAGCGTTAAGTTAAAGTAGATTTTTGAGAATGTACATGGTTTATATTCTTTTAGTCATGTATTGTATAAGCATATGTTTTAAAGTTTTTATGTACATGTCATATCAGTATGTAATGTTATCTTAAAAGTGAAAAGATAGAGATAAGCAAGGGAGTCGTATCGCCTCGAGAGGTATTAAGGAGAAGTTTCCCGGGCCGAGGCTCTAATGGGGAAATTTCTCGGGCCGAGGCCCTAATAAGTTTAAAAGATAGAGCGAAGTGTGGGACTTTATAACCCCCATCTCTTCGTATCTAAAGTGTACACTGAAATTGGTACGACTACCCTAGGGGCACCCCGAACTAAAAGTTGATAGAATCAAGAAAAGAAAGATCAAGTCATAAATTAGTTTTAAAATACTAATAATCGATTCATGCATTGCATTACTCTTTTTTTTGTGAGCTTTATATTATTCTCGCTGACTCAGTAAGCTCATCTCTTCGAAAAAAAAATATACGTCTGTGTTGTAGGTAAACAACTTGCAAGGAACTGAGAAGGGTGGACTAGCGGCATCGATAGCGAGAGGGCGGGTCATGGTTTCCATTCACGAAATAAGTCTTCCGCTATAAGTTATTAAGAAATAAATTGATGGTTTTGTTTTCTTTATTAAAAAATATGTTTTCCACTACAAGTTACGGTTTTCTAGTTCGTTGAAAGTTATTTTATGGATTACGTTTTACTTTGCTACTATCTTTGGTTTAAAATCGGTATCTCATATTTTCTGTTTTTGTTAAGTACTTCTCAAGATATTTTGAAATGCAATCTATATGTTTCTTTAATGCTTTTGTTTCTTTTTAAAATCTTTAAAATTTTGGTTCACCTTTGTATGATGTGTTTTAAAAAGAAAAAAAAAATTCCTTCAATTTTTCTATAAGAATTTATTAAAGTTTAGAAAACAAGTAGAAGTAAGACGGTCCGAAAAGTCGGGTCGTCACTGAGGTTGCAAGGTTGCATACTTCGCTCCATCATATAAACTTATAACATATGAGAAATTTCCCCATTTGGGCCTATAAGTCGGCTCGAAAAATTCTCCTTAAGACCTCCATAGATCGAAGCGGTACGACTCTCTTACTTAACTTTTCACTTGATTATTTTCGTTACATAAATGAATGAAATATAAAATAAACATATATGATAACATAGCTACAAATAAGAACATGTTATAAATATTCCAATTTACAACGTATCATCACATAACACAATATAACATACCATATCATCAACTCGACATATCATAACATTTCACATACTAAACTCTCATATGTATCATATCATAACATTTCACATACTAAACTCTCATATCATATCATATCATTAACCTTTCACATAATATTACTAACAGACATGTCCAAAAAAATAGACATATCCAAACAAATCACACAAATAAAAACACACACTCTATCTAATTCAGATCATGTCAAAGTATTTATTTTCGAACAAATCCGTGTTGCAGTGAGATTATTCTCACCTCCATTTCGGAAAGTGCTAGAGAAAACTAAACGGCTCGGAAAAGCTAAGCGGCTTGGAACCTAATCGACGAAAAAGATTTTCGGGGATCAGCTTAGAAACGGATTTCAAGACGTACTTTAGATTCTGGAAATTTTCAGAATCGACATTCAACGTGAAATTACTAAAATACCCTTTGCTACTAAGGTTCCGGGGGAAAAATAAAACTCTGTAAAAACTTCTGTAAAAAAATGTAACTATAAAAAATAAATTTGGACACTTTTTGTAAAGGCATCATTGTTAAAAACATCCTTTAACTATTTCTTAAAAATAAAACAAGTGTAACATCTTATTTTAAAAACTTGTGAAAAACTGGTATGTGGATCGATCGTAAAATAATGATAAAATATTATGTATTGCATGAAAATATTTTTTTTATTACTTTTTAAAAAAGAAGACATGTAAAACTAACGTTTAAAAAAACAATCAATGCAAAATAATAATTTTTGAATCCACATTAAACGTTTTAAAGTCTGAAAATCGGAAATAGGTCAGACCAGCGAATCAGGTCTACGCACTGATTTGAAAATAATCGGAAAATATTCTTTATTTCATAAAAATATTTGTTAATTAAGGTTTTCGATAGAAGACATTTAAACCTAACTTTTCCAAAACGAACGATACAAAATAGTTATTTTTTAAACTAGAAACTAAGTCAAAACGAGAACGAGACAAGTTTTACGAAAATTGTCTAAATGGTATTTTTATCTTTTTGGATATAAGATGAAATGAATGTCAATAAATAAGTTTTTTGACATTGTCATATGATGACAAGAATTTAAGTCACTCGGCCATAACAAGAAAAATGGGTCTTGATGATTAATTTCATGGAAACTTGAGAAAGACATTGCTTACTTCTAATCATATACAACCAGTATTTAAATAATAATTCGTTTTCCACTTAAAACATGCCTCAGTGAGAATTGGTATTTGAACAATACAGTACACCCATGCAATCTTTTATTGTATCTGAACTCCGAATGCCGTTTCTTTTATTGTAATCTTTGAAAAGTTCAAAGCCTTGTCTGAACTCCGAATGCCGTTTCTTTTGTAGATTATAATGAGCAATCGATCTTTTAATCTGCAAAGTCATATCATAAATAGCAAAGCACTTGTATAGTTGGAAAAGATTAGACGGACACCCTTAAGAAATCTACCCATTTCCTCAGGTCCCACAAAAATCTAAGACAGTATAACACTATTTTCCATAGCCCAAGAGAAATAAACAAGTTTGACAATCACTTAAATTCAAGTAAATGGTGTAGATATGGTCCCTATTTCATTTTCTTCTTGTTTCAGATAGGCATTCCTTTGGGAACAATCTGATCTTTGAGCCACATGTAAATCGGAACCAGAACATAGTAAGTCGCGGCCATCGTACCGAGGATGAATCTGAGTAAGAAGGTGAGAGGATTAATGGGCTTCCTCACATCCTCCGCCTTTGGACCGAGCTGAAAAAAATAATAATAGTAATGGATCGAGTCAGCCTTAAATCGTCCAAAGAACACCGAAGGATATAGATAATATAAGTAAGATTCTCATTTCTACATTTTTTTAATAAACTAGTCAATCTGTCCCTTGAATTGTTGTAGTTACGCCACTTTGCCAAGATTAAAGAAGAAATCTCTGAAATGGTCCTTATTTATCATACACATACATCATATCAATATAGCCATTATGCCATCTTTTACGTAGAGAATTGCCCAAATGATGGTATTTCAAGCCGGAACATGGAATTTCAACAGTAACACAGCAATGATGACATTTCAAACCCGACCATGAAATCTCAATAGAATACCTAAAATTAACACGAAATATAACTTATAAGGAATCACGAACCAAAATGAAACAGCCTATCGAATAAAGAGGCAGCAAATAGACAATTTATCAAAATCCGAAATGTTTGAAAAACCGAGGAAGGTCTCATAGCTCTGATCTTTACCTCAAGAGGCGAGTCGCCGGAGAAGGGCTTTAGACCGGTTACAGAGCAACCCATGATCAACCCGTGGCGACGAACACCGCGGTACCACTTTGGGCCGATCCTCTTGAGCTTGACGTCAATGAAACCGGCATTTTTGAACCATTCGATGTACTCTTCTTCCTTGGGGAAGAGCATCCACGCGTCCGCAAAGAAACGGGAGAGCCAAAAAGTTGGGTACACCGGGCCTATCAGGCAAGCCTTCCCTCCTATCTTCAACACTCTGTACGCCTCTTTGATCCCGCGCTGTGGGTCCGGCCAGTACTCGATGCTGCCACGCCAACTCATCACGAACTCAATGAGACACTACTCTCAAAAAATGAAGTTTATATTTCCCACTTCAACACTATTTTGAAGCATATCAACTTAGATTTTGGGTCTCAATTTGAGAAAGACATTGCTTACCTCTAATCATGTACAACCAGTATTTAAATAATAATTCGTTTTCCACTTAAAACATGCTCAGTGAGAATTGGTATTTGAACAATACAGTACACCCATGCAATCTAATTTTCAAATTCAAAAAATAAAAAATTCAGTATCCCCGTTCAAGTCTGATCCTAATTCACATCGCACACCTCACTTAATCACCATATTAATTTTCACTTACCTCTTTCGAAAAACATCAATATCAAACATTCAAACCCCAATTCACACACCCAAAACAAGATTAAAAAATAAATAAATAAAAAGTTGTTTACCTTCCAGCAGAGACATATCTGTGAGCATAGTCAGTAGGGAAAGGCAAATCCTCAGCGTCCCCTTCAATAATAGTGCAGTCCTTCAAGGCCTCTTTTTGCTTAGCCTTTTCAAGCTGATGAGGAGACTGGTCAAGAATAGTCACGTTTTTGGCGTCCACATGCTTGACAATCCCCAGAGTGGTGAACCCAGTTCCTCCTCCGACATCAACGACAGTCAGTTTTCTGTCGTTTAGGTCAGCAGGCTCAAGCGCGTCGTCTCTCATGTCCTCAGTCCAGTGACCTGGGTTTATGACGTGGTCGTATACGATGGACAAGAATCTGTAGAACCAGAAAGCCTCTTGCTTGTGCTGTATGAACCTCAGCTGAGAGGCTGGCCTTGACGAAGACATACTACATCTCGGAACCACCAGAGTTTTCGCTTTCTGCCTTCGGAACTGAGAGACTGAGAAACCCTTTTGTGCGAAGCCTCTCTGGTTGAAGTTGAGGCCGGAAATGGTGGCGGGGTTGAGCTTTTCGGCTCCGTGGAGGACTGGAATCACCATTGGAGGAAGAAGAAGAAGAAGAAGAAGAAGAAGAAAAGAGAACTCACAAAGAAAGATATGGGTATTGTCTCTTTCTCACTTGTTATATGAATGCTCTGTATGTGGGCCATGGCTCAAGTGATTAAGATTTAAGAGTTTAAGAGTGGGTTAATTACTAAGTACAAATTGAATTTTGAGGCGGTTTTGAAGAGGTATATCTGTGGAAATACGACAAAAAAAACAAGTAGGGGTTTGCACTTGAGGCTCGAGGTAATGGATGAAAGTGGACCACTTGTTGCTTTGCTTTAGGAATAGAAAGCCAACAATTTTTATTTACTAGTGTCGTCGACACAGATACAGGCACGAAACGGTGAAGGTTCCTAAACTTGGCTTAGCGGGGACTGGCCCTCGCCCAGTGACGGTAGCGGGCCCCCGCCCACTTGAGCCTCCCACCTGGGTCCGCCACTGCCCCCGCCTAACAGGATTCGGACCCGTTAGACATTAGAAAAAAAAAGAAAAAAAATTAAAAAAAAAGTTTTAAAAGAATTTAAATAATTAAATAGAATGATGTAATTGAAAATATTTTAAACTAAGTGAGTAGAAAAAAAGAATAAAGAAGAATGTAAATTTAAAAATTGGCCTCTTAAAAAACATCACCGACCCCCTAAAAAGGTGCGATGGTGAGGAAAAAGAGCACCCCTTTCCTCGTTAATTATTTGAAAAATTATCCCGGACAAGGGCCGGGATATTCCTTAGTTATACAAGTTAGACTAAGCATTGATGTTTACATTTGCAAAATCAACTTCAAAATCGTCAAGAATATCAAAGCACATGAATGTTTCTTGTGCTCGATTTCTATGTTGAATCCAATCCTTACCAAATGTCAATGTTTCGACCATCTCCGGTTTCAAACAAATGATTCAGCCATCTTAATATCATATTCGGTGATAACGTCATCGCCATGTTCACTGTTAATGTAAGAAATAATAACATTGACATAATGCTCGGATAAAAAGTTGGTCAACATAAGAAATGTAGAATTCCACCTAATTTTGTTATCTAGATGAAATGTGCGCTCTTGGGACCGTTGTGTCTAAGGCGTCTCTTAAGCTCGTCTACTCTAGAAGTTGAACTATTGATCCAACTAATGTAATACATAATTTTGTTGATGGAAGGGTCATAACTAGCGGCTCCAGCTTGAACTATAAGGTTTATGATATGGGTAGCGCATCGTTGATGCAAAAGGGTATCGTCACAATAAACTCTATCTTTTAACTCTCTAACCATGGCGTTGTTGCTTATGACATTATCTAAGGTTACGGAGATAATCCTATTGGTCAAACCTCACTCAGCTATAACACTAACTATGATATCTAAGATGTTTTGACTAGTGTGAGAACCTTCTATCCTCCTAAATGCTATGATACGTTTGTTGAGGTTCCAATCGTCGTCTATATTATGCACTACAACACTCATGAAATCCATCTTTGATTAACCAATCCATATATCCGAGGTTAAGGCTACACTATACCTACCAGATGATATTGTGGCTTTCATTTGTTTCTTTTCTCCTAAAAACCATTTTAGGATATCGGATCTCAAGGCTTTCCTAGACATGATTTGAACGTTTGGAATTATAGAACTCATGAATCTAACAAAGCCTTGAGATTCGATATGACTAAAAGATTGATCGATGAAAACAAAATATTCTACTAAATCACGTCTAAAGAGTACAGGATCGAAGTGGCTTACAGTGCTTGACGAGGCTCCAGATTGCGTCTCTTGGCAGTGCCTGTGATGACTCCACAACAGCGACGTCCCGATTCTTGTTATGAGCGCTGAAGACTTTGCCACAATTGTGACATTTTCTGGCTTTTTCACCGTTCGAACCACCTCTTCAAACCACGTCCATACAACGGACTTAGCACGACGTCGTGGTTGTTGTTGTGATTATTGAGGTGGTTGTTGTTGTTGTTGAGGTGGTTGTTGTCGTGCTCGTCGTTGTCGTCGTTGTTGTGTCTCCTATTGTTGTTCACGTTGTCGAGGTCGTGGAACTTGACTTTGACTTCGACGTTGAGGTGGTGGTGGTGGTAGGTCTTCTTCTTCCTCCTCCTCCTCTTCTTCATTTGGATTTTGGGTTTCATCGTCATTTTGTTCTTCATTTGGATTTTGGGATTCACGCATATGTTGCTCGTATTCTTGAAATGATTCATAAGCCACTTTGGATGACGGAATTTGAGCTTGATAGGCTTGCTCGGGATCCATTTGAGGGTAGTATGACACTTGGGTGTTTGGAATTTCGGTGAATTTCGAATGGCCGAAAGTAGTAGCAACATAATTTGGATCGAAACTGTATTCGGTGTTTAGGTCGGGGGCGTTTTGAGACAAGTGCAACCAATTTTCTTCAAATTGGTGCATTTGTTGACCTCGGGAAGCTCTTCCCCTTCGACCTCCTCGGTTGTGGGATGAGGATGCCATGAAAAATTGAGAGCGTTTGAGAGAATTTGAGATTAAGATTGAGAGAGTTTGAGAGAATTTGAGATTGAGATTGAGAGAGTTTGAGAGAAATGTGCGAAGAAAATGAATGAAATGGGGGGTATTTATAGATTTTAGAAATAAATGGGTAAAAAAAAAAATTAAAATAGTGGCCGAAATAGTCCAATGGCTCTATTTAAAACGGCTATATTTTAAAACGGCTCTATTTTTTCGGCAAGATCCAACGGCCGAAATTAAAAAAAAACAAAAAAAAACAAAATCCTCGGCCGGGACTAACGGGATCACCGTATCCCATTAGTCCCATTAACGGGACTCCCGTCCCGTCCCGGTTGCAGTAGCGGGACTCCCGCTCCCGCTATTGTGCCTAACGGTAGCGGGGATTCCGTCCCGTCCCGCTACCGTTAGGCCAGGTTTAGTAAAGAACGTGACAAATTGCTTGCTCGTCTGTATCTCATTTTTTTTCTCTTAGGTTATTGAGGCTGTCACGCAGTTGTAAACTGTTATAGTTTTAATATTTAATGTGGTCATTTCGTAGATTCAAAAAATTGATAGTCATGACAATCTTCATTGGGACAATACCAGAGAGTCGTGAGAACTACGTGCACTTTTGGCTGTACAGCAGTTCATAGATCTCATCTCATTTCAAAAGAAAATATTACAAAAGTACATTGTCTTCACTCAAAATACTACGGAAAACGGGGTCATGATCTCCTCCCATTTGAGAAAATATTAATCATTAAGACTCAACACAACAGTTGATTCTCCCATTCATTGTGGACCAGAATCACAAATTTGACAAGCAAGAGAAGTTTGAGCATTATGACCCTATATTAGAAGTTCATAGATCTCACCTAATCTCGTGTGAGAGAACATTACATTTATTCATTACCGAGACTCAAAACTCTATCATCTACCTATACACAATATTTATAGGCCGATGATCGGCTTTAGGACATATCAGAAGGCTTGGGAACTTGGCGGAGCTGTACCGAGTTGTCAAAGCAATGGTAAAATCCAAAGTGAGGGAATCGCTCGTACCAAGTTTCTTGGTTGACGTGGGTGTCCCAGTGATCGCCGCTGCTGCTCTTCCCGTACTTGTGAACCCACCCGGAGCCGTTGTGCCTCTCGCCCCAAGTTCGGTTCCATCGCTCCCCTCCTTTCCCTTCCCACCACGTCTCTCCTTGCTTCACCCCATGAGCGTTCGCGTCGAAACCCTCGTCCCACTTGTCTCCCCACTTGGTCCACCCGTCTCCCTCGCTCCGCTCCGCCCACTTGTCAGTGTACTTGGAACTCCCACCGTATCCGTCGTACTTTTCGCCCCATCTGCAACAACTCATTTCATTCTCGTGTTTAGATAGATGGACCTATGTAGTACCTAGGATAGCCTAGTGGTAATTCCACACCACCTCCTGTGTGGAGGTCATGGGTTCAATCCCCATTGCAGCAAAGCTGCCTTCAAAAAAAAAAAAAAAAAAAAAGATAGATGGACCTATGTGAGGGTTCAACTACCTCGAAGGACCTACAGCCAAAACGAGCTAAAGCGAACATCGGTAAAATCAACTACCTTGAAGGAGCATGATAAAGATTTTACATCATTAACGTAAATAGATTTTAACAAAATTTATAAGATTATGAAGATTTTTCTCCCACTGCCGTTTTGATTTCGATATCAACCTTATGTGATGAATAACAATTGGGTAGTACCTCTCATGCCATATATGAGCGTGGCCAGCTTCGAGCTCCGTGTTCGGGTCAATACTGCACCATTTATAAGCCGATTTCTCGGCTTCCCCGGAGGATTTGTAGCGTTCGTGCCATTGCTCTTGCCACTCGTCTCCATTGCCATTCTTTCCCCATTTGTCTGCTGTCTTCTCGAGGAGCACGATCCCTTTCTCCTGCAAACATAGTTCGGAACTCTTCGTTCAGATTCGTTTATGAAAATGTTAAAAGGTGAGGTTATGTAACGAGAATTTAATATGTGGTAGATCAGCCGGCAGACACTCATGTGGGCCAAGGTTTTGGCTCCATGGGAAACAAACCCATGACAAGAATTTATACCCAACCATAGGAAGTACATATGAGACAAACTAAAAAAAGAATTCTACGACGTCTAGGAGTTAAAAACCATTGTACTTCATTGTGTTTTCTATGGTTTATATTCTTGGGTAATTGCACGAACTACCTAAAGTAACAGAATTTAAAAATTCGGGACAAAGTTTTGAATCCTAACGAACCTGTCCCATAGACTCCCTCCAGTATTCCCGCCAAACACCCCCGGTTTTGTCGCGCCCTGTTTTCTCCGAACCAAGCTCTTTGTACCCGAATTCATCCGAAGCCTCCCAAAACTTCTCTTGCCACTCGACAGTTTGGTCGGCGCTGATGCCTCTAGTCACTGTCCACCTGCAAATCACGCCGTCGGGTCTTTGCTCGAACCCCGTCTCTCTCCACCACCTCGTACCGTCTTCTGTCACTCCGGAAGGCACTACCTCCTCCTCGAGGGCATGAACCGCTTCCGCGGCATTCTCCGAAGATTGAAAACTGACTTCGTGTTCCTCTTCCTGGGATAATGATTCAGTCTCTTGCTCCGCTTGGACCTCCATTAGGGACTGTAGAGGGGGTAGTGATGGGTATTTCTTTTTTAGTTTGCTCTCAAACGGGAGTGAGAGAATCTCCAGCGAGCGTTCTTTTTTCGCGACTGGTAGGCTTGGAGTTGGATCTGGACTGGCCAAAGGTTTTAATTCCAATTGTGGATCTTCAGAAATTACGTCAACGCTCTCGCTTTCGGGGGGAGTCCAAGACCAAAAGTCAGGACCTGGAATTCCATTACGTGAAGGATCCGAAGGAGTGACAATTCTGCTCCAACTTTTCTTTCCTGTAATGTTCAGATACAAATTACAATCAACAGACCGAATCGCCACAGATACAGCATCTCAATTATTTTTGTTAATCTTTGAACTTAGTCAGACACATTAACCAAGACTGACAACCAATTCCGCCACATAAGAACAAGAAATGAACCGGAAACAAATTCGACTCAACCTGTAAATACAGAATAAGTTATTCTGCTCAGTGGGATTAAGAAAAGGCCATTTCGTTCTCTCCCAATTCAAGCAAAATTACACGTTTCTCTCCACGATGAAACTATCATACTACACTTAACAAATCACACTAAAATATCTTCAACAATGAATCCAGTGTAGTCAACAGAAACAGCAAAATTTTGTGAGATTTAACGACTTATAACCTTTTCTGGAGCTTTCGGTAGAAGCTCCAGCTCCACTGGACATCAACTGGCCGGAATCAACCTCTCTCGGCGGTGCGCTCAACTCGAGAACCTCCTTAGCCGCGGCGATTGCTGCGGCGGCGCGATCGACGACCTGCCATCTCTGGATTCGGTCCCTCTCCTCTCTCGAAACCTCCAGAATCTTCTGAAACTCCTCGCTCTTCTTCTCCAACTCCGGTAAAGCATCGCTTCCGCCAATATTTCCCATCTCCTCCGAGTTCTCGACGATCTTCTGAAAATCCGCCGTCTTCTTTTCTCGATCCGTCGCTTTCTTCCACATGTCGAGGTACGAGCCTCCTCCACCGCCGCTCGTGGTGGCTCCGAGCCTGAAAGGGCCTAACTTCGCCGACGATCGACCGACCGGCATCCATCGAGGAATCACGGCGGAGTATGAGATTGCTCCGAGCTGAGATGCCATTGTTGTTTCAGAGAGAGAGAGAGAGCGCGCTGTGACTGTGTAAGCGAAGCTGTGGCGCTATAAAATGTTTGGTGATTTCGAAGCTCTTGGGAAATGACTAGGGGTATTTTTGGGATTCTGATACATTTCGGGTAATCAGAACGGTTAGCCCTTCCGTAGGGTCGAAGAAATGTTGGAGATTCTCAGGGTTTTTTTTTTTATTATTATTTTTTTTTTTTCACTGACCTTGATTCACTGTAACGGTTCGATTAGAAGAACTTCTTTATTTTAAGCGATTTATTAATTCTTGGTATCTCTCTCTTTTTTTTTTTTTTTCTTGGTATCTCAAACCTAGTTCTCGAGAAGTACGTGAATCTCGTAATATGGGACGTACACGTGGCAATTGGTGGAGCCGATACAAGATTTCGTGGGATGTGACTGAATCTGAATTAACGGTCGGCGCGAAGACAACTCAGCTGGAATTAATTGAGTGTCGTCTACTACAGAAAAACGACATGACAATTTGTCCATACAATGACATTAAAAAAAGAGAAGAATATGACATTTTTGTCGCTTTTCTCTACTAAACTCTTGATAAAAGCGACATGTTACCGTAAAAGCGAATATAATAAATTAACCATTTTAAGTAATAAAAAATTGATAATTGTGTCCATTTATCCTTTTTTTTTTCCTTGCTACTAAACTAATTGTATCCTCCTAAATATTTTCCTTGCTACTTTTAAATTCTTTATGTAAACCACTTCTAAAGAATCCGTAGTTACAACTTACAATACAAGCTTACAAGTACAACTACAAATATAAATAAGGAAATAATTGAGATTTGCGGAAATAAAATTACACTTTTAATCGTTTGTAGGAATATTTGTGACTTAGTTATTTATTTATATTCCTTTTTTTTTTCAAATTATCTACAATCTCTACATTTTTTTTTATCAATTGTTTGTCGTTCACTTCTCGTCACATATTCAATTCACATGAGACCTTCTTTCTTTGTTTGGGATCGAGGATCCACAAGACACATATATAGTCCAACTACTATATTCGAAATTCGAAAAAGCATCACTCATCTGGTTTCGTTTACACCTCAATTATTGTTCCTCCTCAAGCTTCAAAACCCAATTTACAATAAGAAATTTGATAATGTAAAATCTTAAACAGAAAAATATCAAAGATTAACTTCCTAATTGCAAAATATTTAAAAATGAACTATTAACAAAAAAAAAATAAAAAAAATAAACACAGATAAATTTGTCCTTTCAACACTTTTATACTTATTTTACGATGAAATTTAAAAAAAAAATTAAAATAGATTACGAAAAAAATTGCCATGAATTATGACAGAATACGATAAATTATGACAGAATACAATAGAATACGATGAATTATGATAAAATTTCATTTGAATGACATTTATAACTATTTTTTTTGTCAAAAACCAAATATTTTAGGATTAGGTGGCCATTCTTGATACTTCAAGACTCAAGAGGTCTGCTTTTTATGAAATTTCTCTTTACAATCACACAAACAAGCAAACAAAAGATACCAAAATGCCAAAGGCCAAAAAGTCATTCGTACACTAGCACAACTCAACTCAACTCAACTCAACATCTGCAGTTTTTTTGGTCACAAGCAAACACTGCATTGTAGGGCGGCGCAAAAAAACCGTAAAAACCGTAAACCGGACCGGACCGGGGATTTTTAAACCGCCGGTCCGGTTTAAAACGGTTTTTTTTTTCCCCGGTCCGGTCCGGTCCGGTTTACTCAATGTAAACGGTCCGGTCCGGTTTTTTTTTAAAAAAAACCGTTAAACCGGACCGGACCGGTTTATTTATAAAAAAAATTTAAAAAAATTTAAAAAAAATTAATTGATGTCCAATTAGCCAAATTAGGCATTTGTGCATGTATTTAACTCCCAAATATGATTATATGTTTGTGTTTTGGTGGAAAATTAATGGTTTTTTTTAAAAAAAATTATGTTAAACGGTTCAAAACGGTCCAACGGTCCAAAACGGTCCGGTCCGGTCCGGTCTAAACGGTTCAAAACGGTCTAAACGGTTTAAAACGGTAAGGTCCGGTCTGGATGATTTAAAACGGTCCGGTCCGGTCCGGTTTTTACAGTTTTTTGGTCCGGTCCGGTTTGGGTTTTTTTGAACCGTTTTGAACGGTCCGGTCCGGTTTTTTGGCCGGTTTTGGACCGGACCGGACCGTGCACAGGCCTACTGCATTGTATTCCATTTCTATCAAATCACCAAAAGTCTCACCACAAACCCCTTTTTCGTCCAAACATAATCACTCGTACAAGGAAAAAAGATAATACAAGCTTACCATCACCACCAACTTTACTATTATTGTTATTATCATTGTTAGCTTTCGAGCCAAAAGGAAAAAAAAAAAGGTTTACCACTGCTGTCTAATTATTTTTTCTAAAAAAAAAAAAAAGGTAGCTTGACGGTAAAGAAGACCCCAAGAACATGATCGGAAAAAATATTTAATAAACAAATCCCCCAAATGGGCCACCGGGTGGCGGCTTGATCTCCGGCGGCGGCGGAAAATTCGGTGGATCAATCCCCGGTATCTCCGGCGGAATGATATCCGGTCCCGGTGGCAATATTTCCGGGCCTGGCGGCAAATTCGGTGGATCAATCCCCGGTATCTCCGGCGGAATGGTATCCGGTCCCGGTGGCAATATGTCCGGGCCCGGCGGCACCGGGAACTCGATATCCGGCGCCGGGTCAGGGCCCCACGGTGGCGGGTCACCGACCCGACCAGGATCAACAGCCCGGATTTTGATGACGTGGCATCGTTGTTGGAGAGGAATAAGTGCGGTGTTGCTACAAGGACTGATCTTCGTGGCGGTGACTGGGAAATTGCGTGCGGCTATTAAGGGGATTGCTCTTTTCAGAACAGAGGAGTTTGAGATCGCACATAGTGAAGAAGACATTATTCAAGATTTCTTTTTTTTTTAGAATGAAGAGAGTGAATGAATTAGTACCCAATTTTTTGTTTTATCGAGGAATGAAAGAAGCTCCTCGGAGTGGCACGTAGCACGTTTAAAGTTCGTGGCACTGAATTTCGTAAACACTTGTGCGTCAGGCAGATAAAGGCCAATCAAATCGGGATAACTCTGACAATCACCCCTCTCTATACTCTCTCGTTATTTTATGGAAAAAATTACAAAAATAACAGTTGTAGTTGCAACGTTTCCAAAATAACTAGTTTTTTTTTTAGAAACGTGGGCGGTGCCACGGAGATATCATAAAAGTACTCACGTATGACGGAGAAAACTGTAGATACAAGAGATAAGGAATAAACACACAGCCACGCATCCAACTCAGCAAACCAAACACGAAAAAAAAATCTATCCCGACATGTGGGATTGAATCTCTCTGTCATCGGCTCTAATAGCCTTTTCCGAGCACGGAGGGACAATCCCCATCCATCTCGAGTTCGAACTTTGAATAACAGCAAAACGGGCTAAATTGTGTGCCGCAATATTACAAATACGAGGAATATGCATAATTTTAAACTCAATCAAATTATTTACCTCTCTTTTGATGTGGTGCAAAATCGTCTTGAGCTCAGCCGTTGGAATCTCTCCCCCGGCCACCGCTTTGACCACCTCCGAGTAATCCGAATGAAGCTCCAATCTCGACCCGCCGATGCTACTAGCCAAAACTACGTCCTGTAGAACCGCAAACGCCTCCGCAAGCTGGGGGGAAAACCCTCTAGCTTGGGAAAACGTTTGCGAGGCTATCACCCTTCCGGTGTGGTCGCGAGCAATGCACTCCACGCCGAATCCTCCCTGGTCCCGATCTAGCGCAGCATCCACAGTCACCGAGATTGTTCCTTGCGTCGGAGGGATCCACCTAGGCTTGGTCGTCATCTTCTCCTCTCCCCGTAATGTTGTCTTGTTCGCGTCTCTGAACTCTTCGAGGAAACTCCCACTCCATTGAACAAGCTCTGACTGATTCCAAGCTTTTCTCCCCGAGACGACATTGTTCATGTGATTCCACAATTCTCAGATGATAGTGATATAGAATTCAAAATTACTCACCTCGAGAGAGTCCGTCGCTCTGAGAATGTTGGCAAAAGCCTCGCCCTTCCCGTGCGCCGGGAGAATCCCGCCTCTTTCCAAACATTCCTACTCCACTTGCAACCCCAAAGTGCATGGTGAACCGTCTCAGCCATACCGGTGCATATAGGGCAGCGATTGTCAGTGATAACCTTCCTCCTAGCCAGGGCGGTGCGAGTCGGGATCCGACCCTTGCAGACTCTCCAAATAAAGAGCTTCACTTTAGGAGGAACTCTTAGTTTCCAGAATTTTTTCCACCATTCCTCTATCAGCGACTGGTCGGACGAACTAGCTTCATGGATGGGTTCCATAGCCACCCGATACCCGCTCTTAACCGTGTACTCCCCGTCCTCCGTGTAGTGCCAACGGCATCGGTCAGGGATCCCTTCTCCACCGCACGGGATACTCAAAATAGCCCTGGCATCTTCCTCTCCAAACATAGCCCGAATAAGCGGGTCGTCCCAATCTCCGTCCAGCCTCATCAGCTCTGCAACTCTCATATCCGGGGGGATCAGAGGGGGTTCAACCCACGAGAATGATCTCGGTCGAGGAATCCACTTATCTCCCATAACCATGACAGACTTCTCATCCCCAATGTTCCATCTCGTGCCAGCTAGGATGATCTCCCTCCCCCAAACCAGACTGCGCGCCACATAAAGGAGCTGTTAGACCCGCAGTGACCACTCAAGATGTCCCAGTGTGGGTAGTAACTCTCGCTGAAGACCTTGCCTACTAAACTGTCAGGCCGTCTGAGGAATCTCCACACGTTCTTAGCAATCAGAGCTTGGTTGAACTTTTCCAAGTCCCTAAAGCCCATGTCACCCTCCAGCTTGTTCCGCACGAGGACCTCCCAAGCAACCCAGTGCGTCTTATTGGTCCCGTTGCAATTCCCCCACCAGAACTTTGCTATGGCCGAATGGATCTCCGATATTAGTGTCTTCGGAAGCTTGAGGCAAGAGGCCACATAGCACGGAATAAAATAACAACTAGTTTAAACCGTTGAGACTTGCGGATTGATTTGTCTATTGTTATAATTCCATACATAAATTATTTAGCATATTATCATGTGTGGGATATTTCAAGAAGGTGAATTAGCTGACGGTAATTAGCGCTTCAAATGCAACCTCATCTTCAAAACATAATCGTCAAAACTTAAACCATCCACAGACACAACGAAATCCATATGATGTTAACAATTATATTTTAATCCAAAGTATGTTGAGATTATAGTAGCGTTCGTGATCCCATATGATATTGCATTGGCTTCTTATTTTGTCACTTTTCTAGAACTATTTTACAACAAAAAATGTCAAATGTCTTGTTTATTCACCTACTGCTCACTTAGCTATGCATTCCATAGTAGCGGTTGCTAAGCAATTTCAACAACACTGGGTATCAAAACTTTCAAAATTGTGTAGGTCCGTTCCATGAAAAAAAAAATATATTGGGGTCCAAGAAAGATTCCATTTTTTCGGATTTGTTTGGATTATGGACCCCCAAGTTAAATAGGAAAGTTATTTCGATTTTGTAAAATATTTGAAGTCTTAACTAGCGATGATTATGAAGACAAGATATTAATCACTACTAGAAAAATTATATTTAGTGGCACTTGAAAGATAACATTTTGTTGAAAAACTGTTATCTATTTTATATTTTTCAATTGTATTCAAACTGCCACCAAAAATTAACATACAAAAAAAAAAAGCATTCATAAATCAAACGTTTCTAAATCATTGAAAAATATGACACTCATAACCGCCACCAAAATTATTTATTTTATTTATTTATTATAATGTATTATATGATATTATATAAATTAATGCCTGAAAACAAAAAAGTCTAACCGATGTGGATGTGGTGCTCTTTCTCTCACTCTCCTAAACGTGAGGCAAAAGAGACTCGTTATATATAAAATAAAATCTTAAACATATTAAAATAAAAGACTCGTTATGTATTATATGATATTAATATTTATAAAGACTATAGCAAGCACTATTTCGCAAACAAGCTTGAAGGCAAGAAGACTCTGGACTACGCCAAGATTGATCCCAACAACTCAGCAAATTAGGCCATCCCAACCATCACTATCTCACTGTAATTATATATGGTCAAATAAATATAATTGAAAGATAAGTTTGAGTTGACTGTTTACTGTTACATAGTCATCATTTTCAGGATATTGTATTATATGATATTATATAATGTATTATATAACCGCCACCAAAAAAATTTATTTTATTTATTTATTATAATGTATTATATAAATTAATGCCAAAAATAAAAAGTCTAACCTCTTTCTTTCACTCTCCTAAACGTGAGACAAAAAGAACTTGTTATTTATAATATAAAATAAAATCTTAAACGTATTAATATTTGTAAGAAACTAATTCTAATCTTAGTCCAACTATAGATTGAGTATTCAACTCTCTATATATATATATATATATATATATATATATATATATATACCAATACGGCCAATAAATTTTATTAATAATTATAACGCTTACAAACTTATACTGTTAGATTCCATATTTTTTTCTTCCATCTTCTAAGACTTGGAAATCGTAAGAAGGAAAGAGGTGATGTACCCCTTCCTTTGTTTTCTTTTTCTTTTTTAAAATAAAAAACACCCCTTAGCGTACACATTATTTAACAAAAAGTAATGGAACTCATTAAGCCAATTTTCTAGAATGCAATTGTGGCTCTCATCGCCGTTGAGTTGCACGACAAGTTCTTCGATTTTTCTGATGCTCGACGATTGCCGTGGCGCCCAACGTCTTCTCTGCCATGACACCTTCTCTAGCAGATTTTTATGTTTTTAAATGCATTTAGATGCTTGGTTTATTTAGAATGCATAATTTTCAATAGAGCGATGTTATGCAAATGAGAAGGTCATAAAGGACGTTTCAATGGAGGGTGAGTAGCTTTTTTTTTTCTTCCTGAATACATAAAAGTTAAGAAGCTCGCGATAAAATGAGCAAAAGAAAAGAAACCTTGGATATCAGGTCGAAGCCATGTTTGGGTAACTCATTCAAATAAGGACAAGAACACTTCTTTAGTTAAAACAAAATGATTAAGTACTATCTGCTGTCTTTCTAAAAAACATAGGTAATATTGAGTGTTAGCTTTTGTTCCACGACTTCTCCGCCTCTCGCGTTGTGGCTCCCATTGCCACTGAATTGCACGACGAGTTCTTCGGATTTTTTTATGCTCGACGAGTGTCTTGGCGCCCACTGTCATCTCTGCCACAACATCTTCTCTAACAGATTTTTATGTTTTTTAATGTGTTTAGATTCTTGGTTTATTTATAATGCGTAATTGAGTGCTTCATTTTAACACTGCTCAGTTTTGATTGAAATACATGTTTTTTTTTTATTACGCCTTCTCTAGCGGGTTTTTTTTTTTACGTTTTTAATGCATTTAGATGCTTGGTTTATTTAGAATGCATAATTGAGTACTTCATTTTTACATGGCTCAGTTTTGATTGATATACATGTTGTTTGATTATTGTGATATGCAAAGCCTTACTTTATTATTAGGGGACTGATCATTTATGTATACAATACATATATAATAATAATTTTGTCATTATGTTTGTAGATGGATTCTGAACAAGAAGTACCACCTAATCCTAACCAGGATAAAGAAAGGACAAGTCTAATAGAAAAGTAAGAGGTCAAACGATCATGAAAAATCTCACACACAAAAGAAGTCATGGAGAAAAATAAACGTCAGTTACAACCGTCACAATCGAGGAGTAAGAATTAATGCTTTGAATTTAAAGAGCTATCATGGTGTCATGGCAAGAAATATTATTTCGCTGGCAATTAGTGATTGACATGCGGTTCCATCTACTACCAAAGACAAGCTTTGGGAAGCTCTTGTGATAAGTAATCTTTTTTTTTAATTACATATCAAGTACATTTTGAAAGATTTTCTAACATTTCTATTCATGTCTAGCAAACTTTTGACCTAGAAAAGGACATAAGAGAGAAGAACTGATTTCCATTGGAAGAAAATGGAGCAACTTTGAAAATAAGTTGGATACCCAACACATAAGGCCATTTGTGAAGACTAAAAATCAGGCGACATTCAAGAAACCTCCACTCAAATATCCACAAATTTTTCAATCTGATTGGTATCTTTTTGTTGCTTAAAAAAAATCAGCATGTTTTTAGGTAGGTTAACTAGATAATATTTTTATAATTTATTCATTTAGAATGCTTTTAATATAAGCTTGATTTTGCAAGAATTTAGTGAGAAACAATAAAAAGGGAAAAACTAATTACATGTCCTCATCGCACAGGTCGTAAAGGATATGCTTGACTTGAAGCAAAATTGGTAAATTAGTTACTTGGGATTATTTCTTATTGTTTGGTATAACAAATTATTTTATTTCTTTACAGCAAGCGAAAAGTGATGTTTCTACGACCGAGAAAAAAATATGGGTGGAAGCATGGAAAGATAAGAAAGCAAAATCACTGAACGATGAGAGTCGATATTATGCAAATAGAATTGTACGATATCAATTACTTCCAAGTTTTCATATTTTTAATTTGTACTAGCTTTATTCTTAAATATTTTTGTAGGAAGAATTCATTCAATTGCTTGAGAAAGGATTACTTCTTGTACCCAAAACCAATGACATCCTAGCCCAAGCTTTGGATAAACCTGATCATTCTGACCGCCTTCGAGGTGTTGGAGCTAGGGTCACTATGAAGGAGTTCTACAAAAAAAATCCAAAAACAATGTAAAACAATTTAAAGAGCAAGAAGCAGAATTATTGAGGGAACAACGAGAAATGCTACAGTCACAATAGTCGAAAATGGAGAAATATGAAGCAACTCAAGAAAAACTTCTTCTAAAAATCAGTGAACTTTAAGCTCGATTAGGAGAAAAAGAAGAGGACGACATGTTTTTTGGTGTGAAGTATTCCAGCTCACAAACAACTGACGATATAGATCCAACTTTACCAACATATAAAGATTTGGATCCTAATCTTCCAAATCAAGCTCCAAAGGTTAGCAAAAATGTCTCTGTCTTGTTATTTATATATATATATATATTTATTTATGTATTGCATTTGTTCAATTTTTATCGTATGTGAAAGCATGTGAGTTGGCCATCGAATCAATTGACAACATTGTTGCATCAGGAAACATCTTAGAGATTGATACAATAAATCCTACCATCCATGGGAGACCTCTGATTGCAACGAACTTCCATGTTACTATTGATTTTGCACTAGAAGGCAAAGGTGAAATTGAAATTCCTATTCCCGTCGATGATGAAATAGTCAGTGTAAATGATGCAGTTGGGTCAATTGTTGAATGGCCAAAAACATTAGTGGCGTTGATGGAATTTTCTCTTACACTTAATTTCGTTTCAATACATTACTTAATTTTTTCGATTCAAATCAGTGACATGCACTTATATTTTATAGGAATTAAAAGATAAGGCAGATACAAAACAAGCTCGCACATAAAAGGAAAAACAGACTACATCTCCGACTCCATATTACCCAACATTCATTGAAACTCAATCACCATTTGAAGTTGGGGATTTTGTTGCACAATCAGATCATGAGCCTAGAGATTTAAAGAATCGACAATGTTGAATGAAATTCTAGACGATTTAGAAAATCTTCCCACCGCTTGCAAGTTTTTGCTCATTTATGCTCGTAAGAATATGAATCGTTCAGTATAGTGGAAGTTCCATTCAAAGTATTTGGGTACATCGAGATGTTATATATCCGCAAGAGGTTATTATACAATTTTGCAGAATGGAAGAAATATCTGCCATTTGTGTTGTGTTCTATGTTGTCAATGGTGCCCACAAGAAGAATTGTAGTCTTTATTTTGTACATTTGATGTAATAAAGTCTCATGAAGACTCTTGCTTGTAATTGCCTATTCATTTAATAATAAAGTTGAAACGTTCATTCATTCTTTCTTTGTTTGAAGCTTTATGATAAAACCTTAGTCTTTTAGTCCATAAACAAACTTAACAACTTACGAAGAGACAAATGTAGATTTGCATGAACAAACTCTTCGTAGTTTGCTTAAAACGATATATTCGCAATCATATGGTCAAAGGACTATCGACGTCAGTACGATTGTTAGAAGAATCTATGATGTCTGGTTATGATGCATTGAGAGTTGGAGACTCTATAGTTCTTCTAAGTATCTTCCGAAGGTACTAAATTGACCAGTGCACTTCTAGAGACAAGATAAGAACAAACCATTTAACCTCTTATGTCTCGAAGTCACTATGTATGAATTGCATCATGCTTACCTTAATCCTGAAATGAGACATGTCATTTCACACCTTAGTATTCTCATTTGAGAAAGTCAGAGTTCGGACTCACTATGTGATTCCGAACAGGGCCTATTGGTGAAGTACTAAGTTGTGAGAATGTCATGAGTAACTTTGTGAAGTTCTCATAGATATGGAATTCATGTACAAGATTGCTGAAAATGCAATGTATGTCACCTCATGCTTTGTTCCTTGGAGTGTGAATAAATGAACTGGCCAGTGTCCAAATTGAGTCCTGACTCTTTTGGATGAAACAATGTGACTTGTTAGCTCCTCGTCAATACATTGTTTCTAACTTATTCACAAGCGACAAAGGAGTTGAGGAAATAACAGCTAGAAGGGTAAAATGGTAATTTAGTAAATCCCGACTAGCTGATGACATTCATGAAGGGTAAACATAGATAATATTCAGTGGATCCGTTCATCATAATTAGGTTGAATTCTTGAGTAGAAAATAAATTCATTTGAACCGAGAGATTTTCAGTGTCAACTCTTTAGTGGAGTCAGTTGACATTAAACTAAACTTGGAAAAGGTTTGTGAACTTTTGAGTCCAAGTGTTTAGCTCAAACTTTGTTCATTTGGGTCCATGAGCTCACTGTCACGAATCACATCGAGTAGGAATAGTTAAACTAGAAGCTAAGTCAAAACAAAAACGAAAATTGTCAAAAGGGTATTTTTGTCTTTTAAGACATAGGATGAAATGAATGTCAATAAATTTTTTGACATGGTCATTTGATGACAAGTAACACTCGGCCATAATATGATTAATTGGGCCTTGTGGATTAATTTCATTTCATAAGAATTTTATTGAAAATTCTTAATGGGCTTTTCTCATGTTGTCATGAACAAATGAAGAAGCTTCTAGAAGCTCCTTCTAGAATGAGTTTGGGCGCCCAACATACCCATAGGTAGAGAGAATATTTTGTGCATAAATGTATCAAGATACTTGCCAAAAGAAAAAGAGGAAACAAATTTCCTCTATGAGGAAACAAGGAGAATCGGCCAAGGCAACCAAGAAGGAAAACAAAAGAGGAAACTAATGCCTTGTGGATTGAATGAGGTGGGCGCCTATGTTGATAGGAATGGGTAATAAAAGATTGCTCATAAAGGCTTGGAAAATAAGAGGAAACTACTTCTTTCCAAGGCCAACCCCTCTCCTATAAATAGGACCCTCATTCCCTTCATTTTATTCATTCCACACAAGTTAGAGATTGAGAGACTCTCTCTCTAGACATTGTGGCCGAACTCCTCTCTCTCTCTCTCTAGTTTATTTTCGATTTTTGTTTTGGCACCTAGGTCCTCATTCGACCTAGTGTTTAGCTCTGCGACTTCAAGACTCGTTCTTAAGTCGTAGTGTTTAAAAGTGCTCACTCACTAATTCCTTTTCTCTCGAGTGATTTAGTGATAGAAACTTTCGTGGTTGCTCGAGGTGCCGAGGAAAGAAAGAGAGACGTGCTGCGAGGGGAGACGAGCGTTGCAACTTTCTAAGAGCTTCTCAAGGATCAAGCTTCAAGAAAGGTTAGTAAACTTCTTAGCTCATAATAGTTTTTAATTACGTGTACTTGCTCTTTGTCTAGGTTAGTAAAAACCGTTTTACTTGAAAAAGAAAATTTTTAAAATTCCGCCGCTTACCGAAGCGTTAATTATTTTCTTAAACCCTAGATCGATTCCAACATTCTACAGAAGGTTAGTTTATTTTTTTTTCTTAGTAACTATAAGTCTATTATTATTGTTCTAATATTTTATCTTGTACTTGAGCTTCTAGGTATCTAGATGAAGTCATAGCACTACTACAAATTAACATATTGGGTGCGGAAGGGTATTAGGTGCGACATGTCGCACCTAAGCCCATATTAGGTGCGACATGTCGCACCGGATACTCATCCGGATGACTAAAAATTTCGCTAATGTTTAGTGTTATTCGGTGCGACAATGTCGCACCTAATACCTTTAGGTGCGACAAATGTCGCACCCAATGAGTTTCAAATTTAAACTTCCCCGCAGAATCCCTCTGAAATTTTTCGGATATGGGATTTCATGATTATTAGGTGCGACAATATTTGACCCAATAGTTTTATGGGTTTTAACCCCGAGCCTCTTCTTCTCTTTCACTCATTCACTCTATCTCTCTCAGCCAGCCCCGCCCCGCGCTCTCTCTCTCTCTCAGCCAGCCCCCCGCCCCGCGCCCCACCGGCCGTGACCAGCCTCCCCCGCCCCGCCGCCTGGACCAGCCCGCCGCCCGCTCCGGTACATCCCCTCTCTCTCTCTCTCTCTCTCTCTCTCTCTCTCTCTCTCTCTTTCTCCGTCTCACCGTCTCTCAATCTCACTCTCTCTCTCTCTCTCAGCCAGCCCCCCGCCCCGCGCCCCACCGGCCGTGACCAGCCTCCCCGGCCCCGCGCTCTCTCTCTCTCTCTCAGCCAGCCCCCCGCCCCGCGCCCCGCCGGCCGTGACTAGCCTCCCCCGCCCCGCCGCATGGACCAGCCCGCCCCCCGCTCCGGTACGTCCCCCTCTCTCTCTCTCTCTCCGTCTCACCGTCTCTCAATCTCTCTCTCTCTCTCTCTCTCTCAGACAGCCCACCGCCCCGCGCCCCGCCGGCGGTGACCAGCCTCCCCCGCCCCGCCGCCTACATCAGCCCCCCCGCGCCCCGCCACCGCCTACATCTCACTCTCTCTCTCTCTTTCTATTTTTTTTAATTAAAATAACCTATTAGGTGCGACAAAGTCGCACCTGATATGAAATGATCCGCTTGGGCATTAGGTGCGATATGTCGCACCTAAAAGTGTCGCACCTAAATGTATACATATTAGGTGCGACATGTCGCACCTAATACCTTTAGCGATGGACTTTTAGGTGTGACTTTGTCGCCCCTAAATTCGCACCTAATAAACTATTAGGTGCGACTTTTGAGGTATTTGGTACGACAATCGTCACACCGGATGACTATATTTGTCTTAGTGTAGGTCGATAAAGTCAGCGTTCTTCATTCTCTTTTATAGATCGTTTCGCATCGGTTCTTTAGAGGAGCGAGCGAAAATTGTGAAAAATAGTTTAGCTTTAGCTATGGATGGTCAACTTTTTTTTCCTATCAATACTGTGTAAGTGATATCTTTGATTTTATATTTCTGAACCAATTTTTTTTATTTATATATTTACGTTTATACAAAACGACTAACAATTCAAGGACATCGTGTCTATTGAGTAGTCGGTAAAGATGGCGTATCTTTCTAAGGGAAGGTTCAAAGGCTTTGCCTTCTATCCTATACTGCTATTGACCGTAGAATCTATCACCACATCAAGTCGTGTCATATCTTTTTTTTTTATTGTCGTCGCTCAATTTCATTCATGTGGGAGATTGTTGGAAATATTGTAATAAGTGGTATTTATTTACAATTGTGTGGCTAATTTGTGGCTAAGATTTGAGTGAGGTCCACTCATCGGAATTGACTAATTCTTACGTACTCTTATTCCTCGTTGCAATGAGTATAAGATTGAACGTCTATTTTCCAAAACCAATGCTATATTGAATGAGAAATAGACGCTCAAAATGGGTTGGAAAACACCAATGTTGTGAAGGAAATGAAATGTGTTGTGCATGTGTGTGCACATGCAAGAGTCCTATATGGAAGAGATATGTGAACTTTGTGTGTGCTTATATACCAATTGCGTGGAAAATGGTTTGGTTTCCCAAGGGTGACCTAATTTTGTAGAGGGGCAAAGGCTCGAGGAAGACCAAGTCCAACACGGGCGTGCACCGCCGCCGCCGTCCGGTCGGGCTTGGGCCTAGATCCTAAATTTTTCCTTCTGAATCATTTTATTAATTGGTGTTAAAGGGGACGGTTTTGCATGGGCTTAATGCTTGTAACCATACCATTTAATTGGACGATTCTGAGCTTGGTTGGACGAGCTTTCAAGGCTTGTAGCTGTGCATTTACCATGCACGTATGGAGACATTTTGTAACCGAGCATTGATGGACAATGGTTGTAACTGTGCTTGGCCTCTCCTATAAAAAGAGGTCGAAGTCTCTCATTCGAAAATCATCAAGAGCAAGTCTTTCATAGCTTCCTCTCTCCGAAAATGTTTTCTTTGATTGTTTTTATTCGTAGTCTGGTGGTAGTTTCTGGTAATAAAGTTCTAGTTCGCCGAAGTCAAGCCAAGTGGTGCTAAGCTTGTCTTGTTGTCGTTGTATCCTGAGAGATTTTCACTCAACTAATCCAGCATCTGTGAAGGGCGATAAAAAGCTTCAAGGAAACCGTCCAACGGGCCTTGACGCTTTATTTTCTGTTCACTCATTCTTGTGTTCACACCGATCAATGTTTTTTTTTGGGTTTGTAATTTATTTTATTATTTTCAGGAAAATCAATTTGATTTAATTTTTTGCAAATTGTCTTTATATTCCGTCTATTATTATAATATTGCTGAAAAAATTTTCTATTTTTCCTTTATAGTGTCCCCGTCAACCTACGAATGTGGAATGCGGATATTATATCTTGTCTTACATGCGAGCACTTGTTTATTCTACAACAAGAGCTATTGATTTGATGGAAATGTGGTAAGAAAAAATTATATTACATCAATAATGTGTTTCACATTTAAAACACGAGTGTTAACGGATATTTTTCTCTTTTTGTATATAAAAAAAATCACTTACATGCAAAAAGAGATCGATGAACTCCGAAGTGAATGGGCAGATACTCTAACTCGGTTTCTCTAAGGACTTCGCAAATGATTTCTTCATTAGTGTGTTATTAGTATTTGAAAACTTGTTAATAACAAAAATTCTCTTTGTAATACGTTTTTTTTTGTTGGTTGCAGTATAAATTATCTACTTGTTTTCTTTAATTTTAGTGCAAATGAAATATTTAAATATGAAATTCGAAATTTGTAATTTTGTAATAAAAATGATATATATTTTTTTAATAAAACATTTATTATAAATTAGTACGTTAATAAATAATTACAAATACATTGCAGTTAAGATAATAGTGCCACTAAAAAAATTAGTAGACAAATGTTTTTTGAAGCATTTCTTTAGTGGCGGTCCTTTTTATTAAATGACATTTAAATAATGACCGCTATATAAATTTTTATCGTCATTAAAAAGTAAATAATTTTTAGTAACACTTATATAGATAATACTTTTTAAATGTCATATTTTGTGTTTAGTAGCATTAAAAAACTGCCACAAAAGCTATTAGTATAGTATTAAATGCGTAGTCTATGCATTCATCTCCAATAAGTGAAACTTGACGTATAGTCTCTTACCACTCCGAGCTTCAAAGTTATAACAACTAAGATTACGTATCCTTATCCTTGTTCAAAGAAAACGTGGACATTATGACATGGTGGAGGCAATGGCAACTCCCAATTCTTGCGAGTATGGCTTGTGACATCCTTCAAATCCATTTGACATTTAATTTTAGAATGATTAGAAAGGACTTCTTATTCAATAAAAATAACATGGATAATTAAATCGAACAAATAATTAGCAAACTAGCTAGCTAAAATTAGACGAATTTCTGATTAGTCAACATGTTATAAATTTTAGGTAAATATTCAACGTTTCTAAGTTTTAGGTAGATAACCAACGTTTTAATAGAGTTTTTTTATATCAATTTACGTGTGTAAATTTTTTATCATGGGTTTTTTTTTTTTTTATCAAAAACTTAATAAGATTATATATCTAATGGACCATAAATAGAAAAAATTCGTTCTAATTAAGTTTAATTGAGCTTTTAATGGTTAATTAGCAAATAATTAGCTGAAACTTATAAGAACGAAGATATTTTTATTCAAAAAAAGAAAACAGAAACGAAGATATTTTATATTTAGAATAATTTGGATATCCTAGTAATTAAGTTTCACTACTAAATACTTAAAGATTTAAATAATGAGCTCTTTTAATTCTGTCTACACCATTCATTTAACAAGGTGTAACTTTATGGATGGTGATCAAAAAAAAAAAAAAAAAAATTATTTATAATAGATTTGATAATCGTTTTGTTCCACAATAACCGTTACGTTTAGAGAGCCACATAATTGAGTCTGGTATTAGTGTTGACCGTTATTGGTACGTTATGGGATTGCCTTCCATTGGTGTTGAGACACAGACACTTATGTTATCGACTCAATCTTCCACTGAGCTTAAGCTCTTACATTGTTGTTTGGATCAGTAAAGACAATCGATCTTCTTTGATTGATCGTTGCTTTCCCACAAAAAAATCAGCGCGCAGGCTATTGACTTATTTGATTATAGAGAAGAATAGGAAATAGAGAGGAAGAAGAGAGAATTGTGTTTGTTATCGATGAACTCGTTTTAACTGATTTTCATTGAAATGTACATTGCTTATATACTAAGCTAACTTAAGTTACACTTCAGTTATAGTTAGTTAGTTAGTTAGTTGGTTACAAGTGTGCTCAGCACGTGATCGAGTGTGTATCACCACGGTCTTGCTGAGGTGGCATGGAGGTGTTGCTGAGGTGGCACGCTGACTGTGCAGGTCATCTTCACAATTAAATAATTGTGTTCGGAATTCAAAAGGTGCTCAATCATATAATTAGTAAAAGCCTGGATAACAATCTTCTGAAGGACTTCATTAGAGGATCTTGGTAGGAATGAACGAGAATTGAATTAATTCGGTTCGCAACGAGAAATCCGGGAGCCCGAAATACATAAGAGGTTTGAAGATAAATTTCTTGATATTTACTCAAATATATGTAGAGCTCAATTTCACAAGAAGAAATCCAAATTTTGTTTCAAAACTTAGAAAAGTGTTTACAGAGGAATTTCTAGATATTTATTTACTGAAATTCAGCATAAAATTGCACAGCAATTAATATTCTGGAACTTCAAAATACTAAAAAAAAAAAAAAAAAAAATTGCAACGGAAATATTTGTGGGCTCAGTGGTATCACTTCTTTCCTTTCTTTGTTTTCTTCAGCTTCTTCTTTTTAGTAGAAGAAGAACCAGCTCTCGAAGCTTCACCCACTTCGAAAATCTTCTTCTCCGATTTCACACTTGATTGCATAACGTTGTCGTAGTCACAAAGAAACTCGCTCGTCTTGCTTCCCAATATTCTCATCAGGGTATGAAGATTCGATTTGTCGGTAAGCTTCTTTATTTCGGATAAGTTGTTACCATCTCCTCTCTCACTACAAGAACAACAAAAATACACTAGCTGACCTTTAAAAGAAGAATAAATATTACTTTAAAAAAAGGATCAAATATAACTAGCTAACCTTGTAGGCAACAAGTTACTTATTTTTCTCAGCATTGATAAAACTGGTTGAGCCATCGAGAAAGATTTTGTCCAAGAATTTAAGATTTCAAATTTGGTAGTCACTTCTGCATCTGTAAATTCTAAACACACGATGGACTCATCAATTTTCGCGAACGAATCAGCATATTATTTCAGGGATCAATTAGTCAAACAACAGTTGAAGAAACACAATTAATATACTTTCAGAAAAATGTTACCTTGATCTTCTTTGCACTTGAGATCAGCCCTTGTCCACTTTCATTCCCTAAGTTGTCCAAGGCATCACATGTCATACCGAAATGGTTCAAATCAATTTCAAGCTTAGTCTTGAAATTGTCCATGGTATTGCATTGCCATCATGATCCGCCACAGACTTGCCGAAAATAATCTCATCTGTTGGTTTCCATGGTTTGAGGTTTCGATAGGCTGAGCCATAGCCTTGGAGCCAGAAGCTTTACACAGTTCTTCCCAATCCTTTTTTTCCAGCCTTCTCAAAATATACTCTTGCCATTTTATAGTCGAGGTCCTCGTATAGCTACATATTGATAGAACATAAGAATAACACAGAATGTAAAGGCTATTTAAAAAAATATTATTGCAAGATTGTTGTACCTCCATTCCCTTTATTATCCACTCTTCCTGAGTGATCATTGTTTCCATAGCTCGTACGAGCGACTCGGTGAATTCCGTGACTTCCATGCCACATACTTTTTTTCCATAAATCAAACATCGGCTTCGATGATTCTGTGGTTTCTCAAATCCATAGCCTCTTTCGTGCTCGTGTAATAGTAACTTACATCTGCTTTAATACATAGTGCTTGGACATATCAAATTTCGGGCAGCTATGAATCTTGGAATTCATGAAATTGTATATGACCCTCCAATTTTTCAATGGGGATGTCCCAAAGAAATTGTACAATATCATATCCTGTACAACACATACATGAAATTGTATATGACCCTCCAATCTGATTATAGACCATAAGAAGCTCAATAAATCACCTGGAATTAAAGTCCTTTGCTTTCAAAAATATCAAGAACAATGCTTTTCTTCCCTACGATGTTTGTTAGCTCCTCACGATACTTTTCGTCCCTAAACAACAAAAACTTTTTCCGCACCAAACTCAAATTGTTTTCCTTCACTAGTCTGTCATAGTGCACCAACATTGGAGCTTTCTCTATAACCAAACTCTCGTCGGGTTTAACATTGTCGATCGCACGTGGGAAGAAATGCACGAGTAAGACAATTAAACTCTTGTACAGCTTTAAAAGTTCTGAATGAGTCCGAAAATTCTCAGTCAAGGCGAAAAGATCAGAAATGATTCCTTTTTCTTTCCTCTCTTTATGGTTACCCAAAAGGAATTTCGTGTAAAAAAGTCCTCGATTCCTTTTGAGATTGTCTGCACAGTATCGCCACAGAAGACCTATCCATTCTTAGCGCCTCACAAATGTACTTGAAGAAGGCGAATTCACTTATCATGATAAAAGAGCTTTCCACGCATTTATCCATCATAAGGTTCATTGGGTTTTACAATGGCAAAAAAAAAAAAAAAAAAAAAAAAAAAGCTTTCCATGCATTTATCCATCTTAAGCAAAAACTGATGAAATGTAGTAACAAAAGGAAAGAGCCGGACTTTATATCAACGAATGATCTGACCTCTTCTTCAATTTTGTCATCTATTTTGCTCGTTCTGTTTATTGTATGCTTGACAGCTTTGCATTGCTTTGTGCTTCAAGTAACAAAAAGATGACATTTCTTGATAAGAATAGATGTCTTCCAAGTACCTGCGCGCCCAAGGATGAACAATGATTCTCAAGGTGCCATGCTCATGAACGTTTCAGGTCTAAATAAAGGTCTAAATTAAGAAACACAAAACGAAATAGACAAAAAAAAAGTCACATGACATCAAACTTTGTTTTCAAAAAATTCCATCACTCCATTTCGCACATCCAATCATCCAATTACTCTCTATTCAAATTTCATCACTCCATTTCGCACATCCAATCGTCCAAGAGCTAGTTTATTTTGTGAATTTCTTAAATTGTCCATGTGGGACTCTTTAATGTACATATTCAACCACAGCACATTCAATTTCATTCACAAATATTGGTATTTTCCAACACACATAGAGGTAGAGCATCAATTTCTAGGCATGTGCACGGTCCGGTCCGATCCAAAACCGGCCAAAAAACCGGACCGGACCGTTCAAAACGGTTCAAAAAAACCCAAACCAGACCGGACCAAAAAACTGTAAAAACCGGACCGGACCGTACCGTTTTAAATCATCTAGATCGGACCGGACCGTTTTGAACCGTTTGGACCGTTTTGAACCGTTTAGACCGGACCGGACCGGACCGTTTTAGACCGTTGGACCGTTTTGAACCGTTTTACATAATTAAAAAAAAATAAAAACCATTAATTTTCCACCAAAACACAAACATATAGTCATATATGGGAGTTAAATACATGCACAAATGTCTAATTTGTCTAATTGGACATTAATTTTTTTTTTTTTTTTTTTATAAATAAACCGGTCCGGTCCGGTTTAACGGTTTTAAAAAAAAAAAAAACCGGACCGGACCAGTTGCATTGAGTAAACCAGACCGGACCGGACCGGGAAAACAAAAAACCGTTTTAAACCGGACCGGCGGTCTAAAAATCATTGGTCCCGTCCGGTTTACGGTTTTTACGGTTTTTTTGCGCCGCCCTATCAATTTCTCATTTAACTTGACTCCGATTTTGGAAAATAAATATTCGATCTTATACCCCTTGCTACGAGGATTACGAATATGCTGGAATTATCCAATTTTGTTAAGTGGTCACCACTAAAATATTAGCCACAAATCAGTCAAACAATTGTTGATAAATGTTCTTTACTTACTATATTTCCAACAGTACTATGACTATATGTTAAACATGTTGATCGATAGTGTGCTTCATGATTGGATGTGCGAAATAGACTCCAAAAGCTAGTTTATTTTGTGGATTTCAATCTTCCAATCGTTCAAGAGCAACTGAAAATACACAAAATACGATAGTGTGAATCATGATTGGAACGTGCTTGAAGAGTCGAATTGAGAGGGGTTTCAAATTCAAGGAGAGTCCCTGTTTTGGTAATCACTTGTAATAATAGTTTCTAGGGCATTGATTTTTGTGTTGTTCATATAAGTCACTGTTTGTACTATTGACTACTTGATAGTGAATTCCTTTCCACCGGCTGAGAGCCCCCTGATGCAGGTGACGTTGCACCGAACTGGGTAATCATATTGTGTCTTTTAGTTTACGCACTGCTTATTTCATTATCCATTATCTATGTTAGAGCAAGTTTTTAAACACATTGACTCTACATTGTATGCGACATCTTGCCTCTTTCTCTAAACAGAATTTCATTTGGTATCAGAGCAGGCACCCAAATGTTAGGGTGGTTTCCTGTATAATCTCTTCTGTTTATAATAATTAGTTCCAGGGAAGGAGGATATGTTAATCGTCCCTCTGTTCTTAATGGAACAAACTATAACTAGTGGAAGGCTCGCATGGGTGCCTTCATAAAGTCTCTTGACAGCAAGACGTGGAAGACCGTTATTCACAGGTGGACTGCTCCTTCACTGAAGATGATAAAGGCATTGAACCGGCCTTAAACGTGTGAAGGATTGGGATCCTACAGAGGATGAAGCTACCTTGGGTAACTCTCATGCTCTTATGCTATTTTTAATGGGGTTGACACGAATGTTTTCAGGCTCATAAATACCCACATATGTGCAAAAGAAGAATGAGAGATTCTTGTTGTTGCCTATGAAGGGACTACCAAAATGCGCGAGCAAAAGCTTTAATATATCATTACCAACTTTGAAGCCCTTACCATGTTTGAAGATGAGTCTGTAGCTGAGTTCAACGTGCGTATTCGGGATTTGGCTAATGAATCATGTTCCCTCAAGAAACCGATGACTGATGAGGAACTAGTCAGATAAACTCTAAGTCCCAACGTGGAGGTTCATGATTTGAAGATTTTGAAGTTTGATGAGCTCATGGGATCACTAATGACATTTGAGTTGTTTCTTCCTAAACTTGAGAAGAAGAATAAAGGAATGGCACTAAAAAGCTCTATCTCCGATTAGAAAGAGTAGGTATACTCTAACTCAGATAATGACATTGATGACACTATTTCTATGATTTCCAAGAATTATAACAAAGTGATGAAGAGGTTCAACCAGATGACCGGCAATAATGTCTCTTAAGATTTCAAGGACAACTTCCAACAAACGTTTCAGAAGAATGGAAATTTCCACAAAAATGGCAAAGGCGGAGACAGAACCTATAAAAATTATGGCAAAGGAAAAGGTATTCAGTGTCATGAATATGAATGTGAAGGTTATGGCATATTCAGAAAGAATTTCCAAATTTCTTGAAGAAGCAAAAGAGATGGTACAATGCCACTCTTTCCGAAGATGGAGCAGATGAGAGTGATTCTGACAAGATAAGCAATTTTGTTGCTTTTACTGCCACTATTCCTAATCCTATTTATGATATTCATACTGATGTTGCTGGTTCCACTATGATTAATACTGTTACCTATTAATGAGGATGAATTATCAGATGATAATCTTAATGATGCTTATAGTGTTTTGCATACTAAGTGGGTTGAAGAATCTCAGGTTCTAGATAAGCAAAATGATCTAATTCTTGCTCTCACTGAGGATAAAATGAGGCTCCTGGAAACCATTGTAGAGCTAAAGCATGAAGTGAGCTGGCTAAATGGTGACCTTGAACAGATGACCAAATGTGTCAGGATGTTTAACTCAAGTACCGACACCTCAAGAAGTGGAGGATATGAGTCGAGTTCCATATGCCTCTGTGGTTGGGAGTCTGATGTATGCCATGTTGTGTACTAGACCCGACATATGCTATGAAGTGAGAGTTTTTAGTAGATACCAGTCAAATCCTGGTCTTGATCATTGGATAGCTGTTAAGCATATCCTCAAATACCTTAAGAAAACTAGGGACATGATGCTTGTGTATACAAGTGATGACTTGGTGCTACAAAGATACACTAACTCTGATTTTCAAGCAGACCCTGAAATGTTGAAGTCAACGTCTCGGTCAGTGTTCACTCTCAATGGAGGGGCGATTGTCTGGAGAAGCATTAAGCAATCTAGTATCGCGAACTCTGAATATATTGCAGCATCCGAGGCAGCCAAAGAGGCTGTTTGGCTTAATAACTTCTTAGCCGAACTGGAGGTTGTTCCTGATATGAACGAGACTGTGCAACTCCACTGATTGCAAACTCAAAGGAACCTTGTAGCCATAAGAGAGGAAAGCATATAGAGCGAAAATACCACCTCATAATGGAGATAGTTTGAAGAGGAAAAGTGGATGTCATGAAGATCTCGATGCTAGATAACATCGCAGATCCGATGACTAAGGGGCTTCTTGAACGTGTGTTCTTGAAATACATAGAAGGGATGGGTCTTAGATATATGCCACATCTTCTCTAGGTCAAAGTGGGAGATTGTTGGGAATTCTTGCCCACGAGAAGATGCTTTTGTAAATTCTCACTGAAATATTAATAAAATAAAGTTTTGACATTTATAAGTTATTCGAATCGAAAGCTTTATTTCTTATATATTAAGATTTATCAAACATTCATCAACCCATAGTCTCCATATCAAACTGAGTCACATGCACGACATCTAAGCTTGGGCGGTGAATTGAAACTAGTCGATGATTGGTTCATGCCTGGGTAGCTGAATCTGAAATCATATATATGGAACACAAGTGAAGGTTGATCACATAATGGGAGCATTCGACACTTGTGGTAAGTGTACGACCTGGATAGATCTTGCTTATAGATGTGTCATTTAAAGACCGTTACGACACAATAACAGAGATCACAAATGATGGTCACAGTGAGACTTGATCTAAATCTTGAAGTGATCATGGACACTAGATTATGTTACCGCACTCTTTGACTCATTCGCTCAAAGGCCATTATCATTCTATTCACGGCTTATGTCTTGGGAGCATTGAAGAACATGGTTCGAGTGGGAAGTGATTTACAGATACGGAATCCAGCCTTCATGGAAAGAAGGTAAATGTTCTCTCACCTAAGGGTTTATTCCATAACCGATAGATTGCGCGCACTTCCGAAGTTTGTACGTTCGGAAGAATCTTTCGCTGGGGAAGCAACAATGTTTAGGGCATATAGGTGTCAAGAAAAGTATAACGGAATAATTGACTTTTCTCGACACGGATTGAACCTGGAGGATCTTGATCACGAACTGACTATATCAGTGGACACTCGTCACGATGAGTAAATATAATTCTAGTACCAAGGAGGATTCAGTCTTGGCTTGCAAAGTGGAGTCTGGCCAAGATTAGCGATTTTGAGAACTTTCGAATAATAATGTTTTCATTATTATAATCTCACTAGCTGTAGTTGTGATTGACAACATCAATTCTGAAATATGGGTATTTGCATAATTAAATAATTATTTATGGTAGTATTAATTATTTATTGTTTGATCAAGTAAATAATTAATCAATTACTTACTTGTGTATTGTTGGACCAAGTAAATAAATAATTAATTGAGTTTTAAGCAATTGGACCTTGCACATATTGAGGTGCACGAATTTTTGAGGATCTCGACACAAGATTTGCGCAAATTCCTCATTGGCCGTGTGCCAAAATTCGTCCATGCTATTATTGGTACTTACCAATATTTTCTCTTTAGTTGTTTAAATAAAGGAGAGAGAAAAAATATTCAAAAGAAAATAAGATATTGTCATTTATTTAAATAAAGGAGAGAGAAAAAATATTCAAAAGAAAATAAGATATTGTCATTTATTCTCTCTCATGAATATTAGGAGAGAATAATATTTAAAAAGAAATAAGATATTGACATTTATTCTCTCTCATGAATATTAGGAGAGAATAATATTTAAAAGGAAATAAGAAATTTCCTTTATTCTCTCATTAATAAATATTCTCTATTTAAACAGGAAATAAAATCTTATAGATATTGATCTGATGACTAAGAGAGAAAGTAGGATTCATGAGATGAGATCATTGCCAAGCTTAGATTCACTAGTGTGAACATAATAAAAGGAAACAATATATTTTGGAAACTACCAAGAATATATCTTTTCCACTACTATAAATAAGGGGTTCATGAGAAGAGAAAAACAGATTTTTTTGCATTATAAATTTTCGACCAAGAAGCCTCTCCCTTTCCCCTCTTGGAAGTCCGTGATTCCAATCCTATAAATACGGTGTGATCTAAACACCTCGTTGTAAATCGTAGTGAGATAAAGCTTGTGTCCACTCATCTTTCTTATTCGTCTCGGAGATTACGTCTCGGAAGATTACGGTATCATCACTGACGAGTTCAGAGCATCGAGGAGCTAAAAGCTTGAAGATACTCTCTTAAGACTGAAGACAGAAGAGTCAAAGCTTGAAGATTCAGTAGCTGATCCAAAACATGTAAGTACTGAATCTCTGAACATTACTGTTATTGGTTGCTTGACATTGTTTTCATGAATAATTAATAAGTAACTCTAGATCTTTCCGCTCTTAATATGGTTATCAAGGTGCTATAATCACCAACATTTTGATAGTGGGTGCTCTCTACACATGACAGGAGTTAAGAATTTTCTATCCAACATAAAGCCCTACACAAATTGCCATGTCACCTTTGGTGATGGAGTCAAGGCCAAAATTATTGGTAAATTTCAGCTAACTATCTTGGATTATCTTACTTAACAGAAGCATTATTGGTTGAAGTTCTTAACGTGAATCTCATAAGTATTAGTCGACTTTGTGATCGGAATCTTTCTGTTAACTTTACTCGTGATTAGTGTGTTGTGATTAACAAGGAACTATATGAGCTTATGAAAGGACTCAAATCTCAAGACAACTGCTACGTGTGGTCCCCAAACAAAGGCTCGCTTGTCAAAACATGTGTCATCTCACAAGTTGATGAAGCTAAATTATGGCATCAATAGCTTGATCATCTAAATCTCAGAAGCATGAACAAGATTGTTAATGAAAAGGATATTTTTGGCCTTCCTGACATTAAAATTGTTGAAGGAAAAATATGTAGTGATTGTTAATATGGAAACGGGTTAAGAAGTCTCACAAGATGGTGCAACATCTTACCACCTCACGTGTTCTTGAGCTCTTACACATGGGATTGTTGGGTCATATGCAGATTGAAAGCCTTGGTGGAAATAGATATGTGTTTGTCTGTATCAATGACTTCTCCAGGTACACATGGGTTGATTTTATTCGCAATAAATCTGACACTTTTGCTATTTTTGAAGCCTTATGCAAACAAGTGCAAAGACAGAAAGGTGAAAGCATTAGTAAAGTGGTCAGAATTATTAGTGATCATGAGAGGGAATTTGAGAACATTAGTTTCTCTAACTTTTGTATTGCAGATGGCATGGCTCATGAATTCTCTGCTCCTATTACTCCTCAACATAATGAGATTGTTGAAAAAAAGAATAGCACTCTTCAGGAAATGACGAGGGTAATGATGCTTGCCAAAGACATTCCACTACACTTTTGGGCTGAAGCACTCAATACTGCTTGCCATATTCACAACCGAGTTACCATTCGCCTGGGTACTACTGTAACTCATTATGACATCTAGAGGGGGAGAAAGCCCAATGTTAGATACTTTCATGTCTTTGGCTCGTGTGCTATATTTTGGATGATCGAGATCCTTGTCGGAAGTTTTATCCAAAGAGTGACGAAGGTATCTTTCTTAGCTACTATAGAAACAGTCATGATTATCGTGTCTTTAACAAGCGAACTAAATCTAAGATGGAATCCATAAATGTTGTTGTTAATGATTCTCCTGATGTTTCTGTGAGTGTTGATGATGATGATGATGATACTACCCCTAGTAGCACAGATGTCAGGACAGATGTTGCTGATAAGACAGATGACATTGTTTCGGAAGATGATTCCCCTTCTAAAAAATTGTGCTACGACAAGGAAACTGAAGCTTTGCCTTCTAGGAGAATTCAGAAAAATCATCTTGTTGAAGAGGTCATCGGACGAAGAATCCAGTCAACTACAAAGAAATGTTGGTGATGTCTGCTTTGTCTCTAAAATCGAACCTAAAAATGTTACTTTGGCTATTGATGATGAATATTGGATTAGTGTTATGCAAGAAGAGCTTGTGTAATTTGAAAGAAATGAAGTGTAGGAATTAGTTCCTAAACCAGAAAATGTAAATGTTATTGGAACTAAATGGATTTTCAAGAATAAATCCGATGAACATGGTAATATAACTTGGAACAAAGCTAGAATTGTGGCGCGGCGTTAAACATAGGTGGAAAGAGTGGAATTTGATGAAATTTTTGCTCCGGTGGCTCGACTTGAAGCTATCAAATTGTTACTTGGCATCTCTTGCCATTTACACTTCAAACTCTTTCAGATGGATATCAAAAGTGCCTTTCTAAATGGGTACTTGAATGAAGAGGTGTATGCTGCACAACCAAAAGGATTTGTTGATCCTAACTCTCCTCAGAACGTGTACAAGCTCATAAAGGCTCTCTATGGTCTCAAACAGGCACCTTGTGCTTGGTATGAAAGACTAACTCAATTTCTTGTGTTGAATGGGTATGTTCGTGGAGGAATCAACAAGACTCTGTTCATAAAGAATGAAGAAGGAAATATCATGATTGCACATATTTATGTCAATGACATTGTTTTTAGAGGGGTGTCAGACAAGATGGTGGACCTTTTTGTGCGACAAATACAATCTGAGTTTGAAATGAGCATGGTTGGTGAGCTCAATTTCTTTCTAGGTTTTCAGATCAAATAGATGGATGATGGAATTTTTATATCTCAAACTAAGTATGCCAAGAATATTGTGAAGAAGTTTGGGCTTGAAAAATCTTCTCTTAAACGTACTCCCGCTGCCACTCATGTTAAACTTACTAAAGATGAACATGGTGAATCTATTGATCAAAGCATGTACAAAAGTATTACTGGAAGTCTTTTATACCTTACAGTCAATCGTCCAGATATTGCTTATTTTGTTGGTGTATGTGCTCGGTATCATGTCAATCCCAAAGCTAGCCATCTCTCAGGCTAAGCGCATTGTAAGTTACATCTCTGGAACTGCTTACTTTGGGCTATTATATTCCTTTGATACCACATCTAATCTTGTGGGATATTGTGATGCTGATTGGGCAGGACGTGCATTTGATAGAAGAAGCACTTTAGGTGGTTGTTTTTATCTTGGAATCAACTTGATTTCATGGTTCAGCGAAAAGCATAACTGTTTTTCCCTGTCTACTGCATAGTCTGAACATATTGCAGCAGGCAGCAGCTACACTCAACTCTTGTGGATGAAACAAATGCTTGTTGAGTATGGTGCCGGGCAAGATGTCATGACATTGTTCTGCGAAAACATCAGTGCTATCAATATTTCTAAAAATCCTATTCAACACAGCAAGATAAGCACATAGAGACCAGACACCACTTTATTCGAGACCTTGTGGAAGACAAGAAGATTAGGCTCGAGTATATTCACACTGAAAAACAATTAGCTGACATCTTCACTAAGGCATTAGATGCTAATCGTTTTGAGGATCTCCGATGCTCAGTTAGGTTGTGGGTTATTAATCAATAGCAATTACTAGGTCTATGGCGGTATTGTTCCTTAAAGGCCTTTGATTATTTTGAGTTATTGTGTGTGGATAGTTACTTTTTGGAATTTCTTCTATTTTTATTCATGGGTCCATTTATCTGGTTGGCACATTCGACGTGCGTACAAGGCTTTAATGCCATTTTGATTCCACTACTTGGGCTTGAATCATCTATTGACCCAGTTTATCTCACGACGTCGTTCTATGTTTTGTCTGCTCCCAGCTCATGCAATTGAAGGTTTGTATTTCGAGGAAGTTACTCATTTTTAAAAATTATTGAGCTTCAAAATCCCTATATTTTCGCCCTATCTTCTCGCGATTTTTTTGGTTAGTGTAACCACTCATTTCTTTGTATTATTTTTTGGAGGTTATTTTGCAAAATTTTCCAGAATAGTTGAAACAAGGAGCGGGAAAAAAACCTCTGCCATGGCGAAAAAGAAAGTTGTCGCGAAGGAAGCTTCGGATTTTCAAATCACCCAACATGGTGTTCATGTCAAGGGAATTTCCTCTGGGAAGAGTGTCAATGGTCAGTCCGAAGGTGATCAACCCAAGAAGACTCTGCCTACAAGAGAAAATGTTCTTCCCAAAAAGAAAGTTGTGAAGTTTGCGCCAAGGAAGACCGCCTTGACAATCCAAGATGTTACTGGGTCTGTCTCTTCCAGTGATTCGTCTACTGAAATAGGTGAGAGTGCTGATGTCAGCGTCTCAGATCACAACAATGAAGATGTTCCATCCAAGGAACAGGACACTGCTCCGTCGATTGAGGCCCCTCATGTGAGTATTAAAGAGATTCTCTACTAGTTTCCACTGATCCCCCTCATGCCGATGTCATTAGAGGGATTCTTGGTTTATCTCATAAATTTGTTGCTGCCAATCTGGTCGATGAGAATGATGTTGCACAAGATGTCCATGCACCTATCTTCACTACTACAAATGTTAGATTCCACAACGGATATTCCACAACGAAACGTTGTCCCGTTGTGGAATCATGACGTTTCCACAACGGGACAAGAGTCCCGTTGTAGAATCTTGATGTTTCCACAACGGGACAACTGTCCCGTTGTGAAATCTTGATGATTCCACAACGGGACAGTTGTCCCGTTGTGGAATTCAAAAAAAAATTAAGGTTTAAACAACGGGATGGTGACCCGTTGTTGAATCTCGCCGCGGCCAAGGCATAAACTCGCTGCGGCCAAACTCTTCCACAACGGTACAGGGTACCGTTGTGGGAGAACTGTAAAACCAAACATTTCGCCGCGGCGAGCTTAAGCCTTGGTCGCGGCGAAATGTTTCCACAACGGTACAATAACCCGTTGTGGAAACATTTGGCCGCGGCCACGTATATATTTGGCCGCGGCGAAATGTCGCAGACTGGAACTTAAAAACTTTCCTCTCGATTTTTTTTTCAAAAATTTCATTCTCTTCTTCTCTCTCTCTCTCTCTCTCTCTCTCTCTCTCTCTCTCTCTCTCTCTCTCTCTCTCTCTCCCCCCGACCCAACCCCACTATCTCTCTCTCTCTCCAACCCACGCCCACTCGCCGCCCCTCCGCCGCCGTCGCCGCCCTCTCTCTCTCTTCTCTCTTCTTCCTCCACCCTTCTCTTCTTCTCACCTTTTTTTCCCCGCCCTTCTTCTTCCCCGCAACCCTCTCCTTCTTCTCCGCTCTTCTTCTTCTTCCCCGGCCTCATTTTTCTTCTCCGCCCATTTCTTCTCCCCCGTCCTCCATTTTCTTCTCCGCCCTCCTTCTTCTTCTCCGCCTCTCCTTCTTCCAAACCCACCAAACCCACTCTTCACAAACCCACCAAACATTCCGACCCACCCCCACACAAACCCACAAACCTTGCCTCAGACCACAACCCACATCTCCGACAACTTCATTGACTCACCACGCCCCATGCTCGTCGTCTTCACTCTAAGTAAGTATTTTTTTTATTTATTTAATTTGTATTTTTATGTTGAAATTAGGTTAGAATTGTTTATTTGTGTCTAAATTATATAGATATTGAATATTGAATTTGATATTTATGTAGAAAATGAGTTTGGAATTGAATTTTGGTTTGAGTTTATGTTGGATTTGAGTTAGAATATTTGATTACCTTGAGTTTGAGTTGAAATTGAGTTAGAATATTAGATTGAATTTCGGTTTTAGTTTGTGTTAGAATTGTTTTGAATTGAAATTGAATTTTGGTTTAAATTTATGTCGGAATTAGTTTGAATTGAAATTGAATTTCGGTTTGAGTTTGTATTGGAATTGGTTTGAATTGAGATTATGTTTAATTTTTTTTTTTTCCTAGATTATGTCTACTACAACCAAGAAAGATGATAAAAAAGGTAAATTAATTACATGTTATTTGAAGTATTTCATTTACACGAATATTTGTTTTCTAATGTTTTTTTGTTGTTGTAGTAGACAATAACAAAAACCTTGCCTCCGACCACAACCCACATCTCCAACAACTTCATTGATTCACCACGCTCAATGCTCATCGTCTTCACTCCGGGTAAGTCTTTTTTTTATTTAATTTGTATTTTTATGTTGAAATTAGGTTAGAATTGTTTATTTGTGTCTAAATTATATTGAAATTGAATATTGAATTTGATATTTATGTAGAAAATGAGTGTGGAATTGAATTTTGGTTTGAGTTTATATTGGATTCGAATTAGAATATTAGATTGAATTTCGGTTTGAGTTTGTGTTGGAATTGTTTTGAATTGAAATTGAATTTCGGTTTAAGTTTATGTCGGAATTAGTTTGAATTGAAATTGAATTTCGGTTTGAGTTTGTGTTGGAATTGTTTTGAATTGAAATTGAATTTCGGTTTAAGTTTATGTCGGAATTAGTTTGAATTGAAATTAAATTTCGGTTTGAGTTTGTATTGGGATTGGTTTGAATTGAGATTATATTTAATTTTGTTTTTTCATAGATTATGTCTACTACAACCAAGGAAGTTGATAAAAAGGTAAATTAATTACATGTTATTTGAAGTATTTAATTTCGCGAATATTTGTTTTCTAATGTTTTTTGTTGTTGTGCGTTAAGGATTTTTTTTCGGATTTCAAGCTTGACAACCAAGGAGCCCGAAGTAGCGTCAACCAAACTTTACGTACAATTGAAGAAGTCATATACACCGGATAACTTAGAAAACGTTCAAGAGGAGTGAGTATTTTACGTACAAACTTTTATAGAATGAGAATATTAGTTTGATTTTGGATGATATCTATATTTGTTTTGGTTGTTTTTGGATATATATTTGGTTTTGGATGTAATGGATATGTTTTGGATGTTATGGATATTTGGTTTTGGATATATAATTTCATTTCAGGTTTTTTTAATTAGAAAACTGTAAAAATAACTCTCAGGAAAAATTTCGCCGCGGCAACGTGTATATTTCGCCGCGGCGAAACTTTACACAACGGTACGATTGTACCGTTGTGGAAAGATTTGCCGCGGCGAACTATACACGTTGTCGCGGCGAAGTGTTAAAATCTGTTAAATTTTTTCACAACGGGACTGTCCCGTTGTGAAATCATGGACATTTCCACAACGGGACTCGTCCCGTTGTGGAATCATTACTTTTCCACAACGGGACGAGTACCGTTGTGGAAACATTCCACAGCGGAGGATTCCACAACGGTACAGAACCGTTGTGGAAGCTTTCCACAACGGTTCTGTACCGTTGTGGAATCCCCAGTTTGTAGTAGTGCTTGCCTAACAGTGAGCATGTCAGGGAAACTGAGGATGTGAGGGTGCCTCCTAGTGATGCTGTTATGGAGATTGAAGAAGAAGTGATTGTTTCTGGAAAGAGGAAAGACATTGGTGATGATGAAATTTGGGCTTCCTTTATGCCAAAAGGAAGAAGAAGAACCTGTAAAGGACAAGGGTCATGTGGAAGAGGTGGAGTCTGTGCTGTCCTAGACTCATGAGAAGAAGAAGAAGATGGGTTTAAACAAGAAGAAGATGAGACAGAGGAACGTTAAAAAAGACGTCACCGACGTTTTGGGAGACATTGAGGAAGATGTAGAAGTTGCTCATCCTGAGAGCCTATCCTTGGCTAATAGAAAATCTGCTAGAGGTCAAAAGCTCCCGAAAGATGTTCCTCCTGCCCATCTGGACAATGTCATCTTCCATGAAGAAGATCGGGTGAGGAAGTGGGGGTATGTTTACCATAGGACTGTGTTCCCTGAGAAAGAGCTATCCAAAGAGGCTCTGAAGATTGATGTGATTATGGAGCTTATGCATGATGCACAGCTGCTCAAGACTGTCACAAAGATAGGTCTTTACTATCCCAAATTGCTAAAGGAATTTGTTGTGAATCTTTATGCGTCCATTAATCAGCCACATTGTCTAAAGTTCAGAAAAGTCTGTGTGTGTGGCCACTGCTTTGATGTTTCTTCTTCTGTGGTCAACGATTTCTTGGGTCGTGGGAAGATTATTAATGTTGACCGTCTCCCTTCCATAGATGATGTGGCTAAAGAGCTCTCAAATGATGAGAAGAAGACTTTGCCGAAGAAAGGTTCCCTATCTTCGTCTGATCTTTCTGCTAAGTACTCCGTTCTATACAGCATAGGTATTTCCAATTGGGCACCTTACTCTCACGGGTCAAGCATCAAGGCTGACGTGGCCTGTCTCATTAATTAGATAGGTACGTGAGCTTCTTTTGATTTTGGAGAGTTTGTTTTTAAGCACTTGGTCAAATATGACAAGTCTTATGTTGTGAAGCTTCCTATTGGCTTTCCCTCTTTGATCTCTGGGATTCTTTTGGCTCAAAAGAAGGACCTCTTGCGTTCTGATGATATTGTTGGGAAGACTCCAAGTGAACTGACCTTTAGTTACAAGTTGTTTGAAGGGAATCATGCTCGTGACCTTGTCATGCCTTCTGTCGCGACATCTGTCGCCTCTGGTGGAACAGTGAAAGTTGTTATTCCTTCCGACACTGTGCAGATTGACATTCTCAAAGCTCTTTATGAGGAAGTTTTTTCTCTCAAAGAGATCATTGAGACATCTACTCGCATGAAAGCTGTTTGTGAGGGTCTTATTAAGGTGATGACCCTCTACCTGGTACTGATGGTGCTTCTACCTCACAACCGGCACATTCTGCTCAGCTTGCTCCTGAAAATGAAGAGAGTGAAGATGAAGATGAGGAAAAAGAAGAAGATGTGGCCGATCGTGATGATGAGGAAGATGAAGATGAGGATGATAAGGTTCTGTCGGGACTCCTACTTTCTAGATTCTCTCTTTATTTTGTCTGTATTATTTGAATGTTTGGTCACTTTTAGTTGCTTTTGTTCTGGTTGTACACTCCTTGGCTTCTCTTTGTGATCAGCCTCTGCTCTCTCTTCAGTATGTGTATTCAGACTATGTTGATTGTGATTTTTTTTCTGCTGTTTGCTTTGGTTCTCGTGTGCTTTTTCAGATATTTTATCTTCCCTAGTCTTGATTTATCCGTGCCTTTGGTATGTTGTTGAGGCAATCAAGGGGAGAGGCAGTCATTTTGTCATTTATTTTGACTTATTTGATTGCTAGTCTCTTGGTATCATGCCTTTAACCTTGGCTGAGACTTTATGTGACTGAGAACTGCTCTTGAAGTGCTTGCCTAAAAAATAGCCAAAGGAGGAGTTTGTTGTTACGATATGTGTTGGCTTATTTTTTTTATGCAAGTTGTTAAGGAAAGATGTCGGTCAACATGCTTCGGGATTTGTAGAGACATCTTTCTCTTTGTGCGCAGAATGTAATTCCGGCAAGTTTCTTATTTTGTCGTATCGTATCGCTGAAGACTTTCCTTGATGATCTTCACGCGTTTATGGGTAAGGAAACCCTAGATTGACTTCCTAACTTGTATGACTGCTGTAAAAGACGAATGCTCCCCCCTCCCCCCCCCCCCCCCCCCCCCCCCCCCCCTTAGCAGTTCTTGGCGCTTTATTAAAATACTTGGGGTTCCTAGACGTGCACGATTGGCAGATTGGGAGAGTATTTGTTTTGATAAGAGCGGTGTAATTCTAAACACTATTCCACAAGTCCGAGTGTCTATGAGATTGGGTTTTGTGTCTACGTAATTGAAGTCTTCACGTGCATTGATTTTGAAGCTGACCAAGCATTGGAGCATGCTTGAAGAGTGGAATTGAGAGGGGTGTCAATTTCAAGGGGAGTCCCTGTTTTGGTAATCACTTGTAGTAATAGTTTCTAGGGCATTGTGTTGTTCATGTAAGTCCTTGTTTGTACTATTGACTACTTGATAATGTATTCCTTTCCACTGGTTTAGAGCCCTCAGATGTAGGTGACGTTGCAACGAACATGGTATTACTATATTGTGTGTCTTTTACTCTACGCACTGCTTATTCCATTATCCATTATCTGTGTTAAAGCAAGTTGTCGAACACATTGACTCTACATTGTGTGCGACATCTTGCCTCTTTCTCTAAACATAATTTCAGTTTGCTTTAGATTTTTTAAGTATTTTCCATGTGTTAGGTTTTACATTTTTTTCGTTGCCAAGTACTTTGTCAGAATGTTTTGGGTCTTTCTTATCTATTTGAAGACAAGTATCACTTTGTTTGGAGGCCCGGTGCCTCCTTTTTGTTCCTTTAAAAATATATATATATATATATATATATATATATATATATATATTTTCGCTTGAATGTTTTGTTCCTTGAAGTGTTAAATACTTTATAAATATTTTGACTTCATTAGGACATTCAAGTTCTTGAAATGACAGTCATATTTTAAGAAAGTATCTTTCAAGGAGGAAATTGTATGGATTAGGAAAAAAATTGCGAGCTTATTGCTTGGTTCTTAGGAGTGGTGCAGCCTCGCTGTCCGGCTTAGAGTAAGTGTGAGTTCGTTGCTCGGCTTAATTAAAAACACATGCTCATTGCTATGTTTTTAGGAACAATTGTGGACTCGTTGTCCGGCTAAAGTAGATGCGAGCTCGATTCTCGATTTAAGGAATAATTGCGGACTCGTTCTTTGACTTAAAGTAAGTGTGAGCTCATTGCTCAGTTTTTAGGAAATATTGTGGACTCGTTATTCGGCTTAAAGTATATGCAAGCTCATTTTGCTCGGCTTAAAAACGTGAGCTCGTTGCAGTAAATTTTGATTCGTTGTCCGTCTTAAAGAATATGCGAGCTCGTTACTAAAATTTTAGGAATAAGTCGAACTTGATGTCCAACTTAAAGTAGATTTGATAGATTGGGGGTTGATCTGGCAAGCAAGGTGTCTACGTACCATTGCATGAGATCAAGTATTGATGTAGTTCAATTTTTTACTACTTTAGTAGTAATTTTTTTTTAAGATGTTGGACGTTCCAAGATCTGGAGACTGGGACCTCTTCTAGGGTTTTCAAGTCGAAGACACCACGTTTAACTATCTTCCTTACATGATAGGGTATTTCCTAATTTACTCATAGTTTCCCAAAAAAAACATTTTCTTCAACAGTGTTTTGGAAAAACCTTCTTAGGACTAGTTATCCTACACCAAACGTTCTCAGATTCACATTTTTGTTGTAGTATTGGCATGGGCTTTGTTGGTAATCATGCACTCTTACCAAAACTCACTCACGCCTTTCCTCGATGAGGTCCAACTCATCCATGTCATTTGATTGTTTACTAATTGGTTGGACGGGCATGTGTTATCCTTGATGTTGGGACCTCAGTCTACATCGGGATGATAACTTTCATTCCAGATACGAGTGTGCATGTTGATTCTCTGGTGTCTATCCTGGATGTGGACCCATAGGCCCACATGACCCAGGGTAGTTCATCGGCCCATCTCTCCTTCTTTGCTTCCACTATATTTTTCAAGAAATTAACGAGACATGGACTTGTTTAACCTAATTTGCAAGCTTGCGCAGAACTTTTTGAACCTTGTCGAGATGAATTGTGACCCATTGTCAGGAATTATCTCATACGAGATCCCATGTCGGCAAAGGATATTTTCCCATATGAGTCTTTCAACTTGATGATATTTCATAGATAAGTTCCTATTCATTTTGTGATTATTATTTATCATATTATTCATTGTAATCACTTAAAATCACGTTTATAATTGCATGTTATTATTTGAGTGTTTACATGTGTTTCGTTGATTTTGAGAGTGTTGGAATTGATCTAGGGTTAAGAAAAGATTTAACGTTTCTAGCAAGCGGCGGAAAATAAAAATTTTCTTTAAAAAGGATTTGGAGATTATAGGTCGGGTGTGTCGATTTTCTGTGGACGCTGATTTCAATTGAGTTGTGTGAGTGTTGTCGAACAACGACTAGATAGGATTATTGCGGGAGAGAATGCATCCTTGACCGTGTCCTTTTTCCATTTGATTTTCATGGTTAACTTTTTAATTCTCAAAAACCCCAGTTTTTTTTATTTATTTTTATGAAATTATGTAGTCATTTAATTAATTTAGGTCCTTACGGGTTCGACCCTTATTTCCTGCTAGACTTTGGTGTTTAGTTAAGGAATTTATTTTTTTTATCGCGGAACGAGAAGCATCAAATTTTGGCTCCGTTGTCGGGGACCTTTATTTAATTATTCGGTTTCAGATTTTTTTATTTTATTAATTTTCTTCTTTTTTTCCTTCTTAGTCTTGCTTTTCTAGTTCGAGGTTTCGCATTATCATATCGCATGTCGCTTTCGCAACAATATTTGGAATATTTGCATAACTCTTGGTGGAGATTCAATAATTTGCTTTACCGGTTTCCATATATCATGGATTCTCACGAGAATGCCAACTCGACATATTTCTTAACAACTTGAATGCACGAGCAATGGCTTAGGATGAACATGGAAATGGTAACTTCTCTTTTTAACAACAATCTATTGATCATGCCTATTTTATGTTGGATGATATGGAAGAATTTGATTATTGGAATTGGAATTGTTCAATGAACAAATACCGTTGGGAGAACGAGTCTAACATGATCTAGCTGATATTTTATGACACTCAACAACAAGAAGCCGCATCAATAGAAGACCTTATGAAGGTATTGGCGTTCAACAATTCCAACAAAGTACAAATGCTCACCTTCAAAGATTGTATAATCATGCGAGCTATTTGGCTACCACCTTAAGCCAATTGGAGCATAATACTATGGAGGTGCCACTAAAGTTCATCATCGAAGAATCCTTTTCAGTCTGTCCAATAGAAATTAGGCATTTTGACTTCATATTTGATGATTCATTACACGAAGATGTCGAAGGTCGTGAATTGCAAGGTTAAGTTTTATGAACCCTCATCTAGTGTGCTAACACTGATAATTGAATATTCAATCGATAAGGACCCGATGTGGCTAGCTTCCTCTCCACCAACGAAACCAATGTTCGTTAGAGCTCATATAGGTAACTCAATGAAATCGATCTAGTTTGCGCGCAATCCTCTGACCACTAACAACATTCCAAGCTTGAGGACATAGACAACAAAGATTTGTTTGTGGTGGCGTTTTCCATTATTCATGGAGGACACCATACTTTGAGTAGTAAAATCAACAGCACGTTAGGCCGAAGACGCTAAATCAAGCGGTTCCCGAGAGGCAACTTGTGATTTTTATTATATTTTTTTCTTTTTTTCTTTCCAATTATTTTTTATGTTTTATTATAATTGTTTTGTGTTTTCTTAAAAAAGGAACTATACCGCGGTACAAGATTGTTGTACCGCAGTCTGCACCATAGCTTGAAAAGTTTCTCTCTATGTAATGTGGCACAACCTTCTTGCACCCCGGTACAACCTGTAAAAAATACTTTCCTCTTAATCTCCACTTCTTCGATGTGCTCCACCGTGACGAGCGGCTCCATGGAGCACCATGACTTAATTTCACTACGACAACAATTACATCACCATCCGCCCCGCCGAGTGGCACAACCGTCACTAACACGTCCACAAGCACCAACACAAGAAAGACATTGTTGCATCGAGGACATTTTCTTAATCATTTTACACTTTTAGCCTTCCTTATATATTTTAACCTCAATGATCATGTGTGATTTTAGTGTGAGGGGAGAGAAATCATTTGCTTTTTTTTCTTTCTAGAATAACTTTTTTATATTTAGTTTCGAGTGTTTTTGAATCTCAAATACCTGCTCGATATCATCTCAACAGTTTTCAAAATAAATAAATTTATATCACTAGGACAAATATAGTCATCCGGTGCGACGATTGTCGCACCAAATACCTCAAAAGTCGCACCTAATAGTATTAGGTGCGACTTTTGAGGTATTTGGTGCGACAATCGTCGCACCTAAAAGTCCGTCGCTAAAGGTATTAGGTGCGACATGTCGCACCTAATATATATACCTTTAGGTGCGACACTTTTAGGTGCGACATGCCGCACCTAATGTCCAAGCTGATCATTTCATATCAGATGCGACTTTGTCGCACCTAATAGGTTATTTTAAATAAAAAAAATTAGAGAGAGAGAGAGAGAGAGAGTGTGTGTGTGTAAAGGATAACTTTTGAATCTCGCCGTTTGTAATTTACGTTGAATAAACGAGCTTCCGTTTGTTACAATTAAATTAATGAGTGAATGATGGACATATATGTTTATCGAGTTAATTTAAATTATTTTAAGGTAGTGGAAAATCTCGGAATAAATAAAGGATTTATCGAGTTCGCCTCGAATAATAGATTATTTTCTGAAGATACATGTCGAAATTTAATTTAAGAAATAAATTCTCAAGGACGATAATTATTTCCGAGAAACCTTGAATATATTTAAATTAATCGAGAACGAACGAGAAAATTCTCGGTTTGAATCATATAATTATAATCCGTTTGGTTATGGATTTAATTAAATAATTATATGATAAGGACTTAGTTGTAACAATTTTTTTGGACCCATTTGAAACAAAAAGGAGAAGAGGGGTTGGATTGTAAATAGAAGGATAAGTTTAGCATTGCCAACTCATCACTTATCCTCATCTATTGCCTTCCTCATTAAGTCTCTCTAGCCGAGCAAAACAAAACCCACCAGCCCAAAAAGAGAAGACCACACGCAGGAAAGAAAAAAAAAAGAGAAGAAAGAAAGAAAGAAAGAAAGAAAGAAAGAACAAGAGAACGCGGGGAGAGAGAGAGAGACCGAGATAGAGAGAAGGAGAGCGACGAGGTCTGAGCTCGCGAAGTGGAAGCTCGGCCGACAGCCACCGAGACCCAGAACCAACCTCGCGCGAGCGTTTCAGCCGAGAGGAGTCGCCGGATTTAGACCGCGAGGTAAAGATTAACTTATGTTCTATTTCTTCTCCTTCAAAATCCCCTCATTGAAAAGCTAGGGATTGGAAATCAAATTGGGGATTTGTTGTGGATTAGGGTTCCGTCTGAAATGATTTTGTTTAGACGTTTGTTTTCGGAATCAATGATTCAAAAGTAGAGTTCGATGATGTTTCTGAGAGTTAGAGATGATTTGTTCTTGATTTTGGATTTGAAATTGTTCCGGCCGTGTGTTCGGGTTTGATACAGACTTGATTAATTTTTGTGACGTGACTCTGAGATTGTTTTGCTGGAATTGATTTTGAATTAATGCTTGAGTTGTGATGATCGTTAAATTTCAAGAATTCGTTTGGTTAAGGCTGGCCGTGTGCGTGTGATTTGTGGGCCGTGTGTTACTTGGCCGTGCGACTTGTTTTGGCTGCGTAATTCTGAATTGTTGGTGTATTGTTTGACCCGCAGTGTGGTTGTAGAAGACCGAGAGTCAGCGAACGAGTATTGGCACTTTTCAACTCGACGAGGCTGGTGAAAGACGAGGAAGAAGAAATTGGTATATAAACTCGTGATTTTATGTTCGATCGTCACGTGTCTAGTGCACTATCGTAGAGTTTATGACTTTTGTGTTCGCCGTTGTGCTCATATTTTAATCTTGTAATTTCGGTTTATCGTTCGTATATAATTTGGAAACCCCGGACTCATTCGAAAAAGGGTTAAACTGGATATTGTTAAAGTTGCGATTTTCACGTTGTAGAGATATACTCGTATTATAAGTCTGGAATCTGTGTAAAGTCGATAAATTCCTTTTATGATGTCTTTAATTGTTTGGTTAAGGAATTTATTTTGTGTATCGTGTTTTACGGTACGAGACTTTCAGATTCTCGATCGGGGAACCAAATTATATTAATAAATGATAAGTTAAGTTATTGAGCACAACCTAGAATTCAATTCCTTTAGCGTTGCGAGCCAGAGTCTCTTCAATGATCCGTTGTTTAGCAAGTATGATAACATATCTTACTCTGCTCAGACCTTTGCAGGTTGTTCCTCTGTTAGCTTTGGTAGTCACGCGAAGGAAAGCGTTGAGACCAACAAGCAGCAAGAGTTGGAGATAGAGGTAAGTGAGGAGACCTAAGTCAACTACTTACCAAGGGAATAACCATGTTTGTTTGTGCATTTATTTGCTAGTGAACAAGAGTAGGTGAAAGCCCTAAAATGAATAAACTTAAAAGTTAAGGCTTCAGCTACTCTTGCTTGAAAATTTAATTCGGGTACGCCCGTTAGGTTCAAACGCTAACTTGAACCAACCACGTTTTCTATGTGTATAGTTAGACCTCTCTTCTAACTCTAGGAAGTAGGTTAGAATCGAGAAGACGGAAGAGCGATAAGACTCTCGAATTCAATCGGGAGTAGAGAGTTCGAAAGTCACATTTCGAGCTTTCAGCTTAAAACACTTAACGAGCTTCAAAGGGAAATAATAATTTCTTTCGGGGTTTATCCCGTTACGCTCTTCCGTATATAAGTTTAACGTGTACGCTGCTAGCCGCAGAGTACCCAAACTTTAATTAAACTTGTGTCGGTGGTACCCACAAGTCAACGACTTATGTTTGTGGCAGACCTAGGTGGTCTGTATAGCGCTGAGTACTCAAATCTGGGGAGAACTCATTACTTTGTAGGAGTAAATCCCCTGATCTCTTATGAACGCGGTATTTTTTCTGGTCCTCAAGATACATTATGATATGTAAGTTCCCTTAAAATGCACCCATGATGAGTAGTATCTTATGTCATGGTATTGTTTTGACTACACGATCGATGTGTGGAAGCAAAAAGTTGTCTTTTAGACAAGTATCGATATAGTCGATGCATACTTCATTTTTTTCTCTTTCACCTATACCGTATAGGCCAACAAATCTGGGAATATTACCTCCCTTAGTGCAGGCTTTCAGCTGCTTATCGACTTCCTCGTTGATTACTTGGCCTGATCGAGGCATAGGTTTCTTCATTTTTGTCTTGCCGGCTTAATGTTCGGATCAAAATTGAGTTGTTGTGAGGTTACATCCATTATTATCCCATGCATGTCCTCAGTTGTCCATGCGAAGGTCTGTTTTTTTTCTTTTGAGGAACGAAATTATTTTCCATCGAATGTCGTCTTTTAATTCGACTCTAAATTCCTACACTTTTCTCAGGGTTCGACATGATTGTTGTCGGTTGTTCTAAGAAAATCCGAATTATTAAATTAAACGCGACTTGCGTTGGATTCTGTATCCGAAAATCCAACGGTCCAGGCCACTAAAACATCAAGGCCTAACAAAGATCCAAATCCCACTCAAGACGGGCCCAATTCAAGCTAGCGCTCACCCACGCAGCATAGCACACGCGTACACCGCGCAAAGGCAGGCATTCAAAAATCAAGGGGGTTGGAATGCCGCGCCTCCCCTTCAACGCACCACGCCGACGCGACAAGGATAATCCCTCGCAAGTGCTTCTAAAAGACCATCGTGCGTGCTCCTTGCCTCCTTCCAAGGTCTCTTTTTGTGCCTCATTTCGACACAAAATTCTCATCTCCTTACTCGATTCTAGAGTTTTGAAACGCTGGCGATAACCCTCCACGCATAGTTTCCTATAATCGAGCCTTTTAATCTCCTAAATATTCACTAACGAATATCAGTCCCCAACTTTAACCATAGCAATCAGACTAATGTTGAGCGTCGGAACACACCTGATGCACTGCATATGCGGGCCTCTAATATTATTTTTTCTTCTTCTTATTCTCAGATCCCCGCGACGAGCGAAGAGCGTTATTAAGTTAGAGGAGCGACGCTTATGACTTTTGAGTATCCCCCACTTGGCTCGGGTGTGGTCACTTGGTCTGACCTTGTGTTGAACAGCCTGAAGCTTTAAATAGTTATTCAATTTTCAACGACAACATTTTGGCGTTAGAAGGGGGGACTTCCGACTCAAACAGCCTGAAGTCTCTTCCAATCATCTTCTTCTTTTCTTTTAAAAAGTCAATTTTCTCAGACTTGAGAAAAGATGAGCAATCAACAACCCGCTCGCAATCTCCATCTTCGGATAATTCGAACGCCCGCATTAAGGAGATGGATGAGGATATTCGCCGCCTAAAGGCAACAAATGCAAGGTTTCGTAGCCGACTGGCTGCAAAACAACTTATATACACCGAGGGAATCTCTAACAGAGAACCCAACAACCTCATTAACGAAGGTCATTATGACGATCCTGAGTACGAAGGCATTTCGAGGATATCGAAACTTCTCTCACAAAGGATGGGGGAGTCCCCACCGTGAAGTAAATCGGTCCATCGAATCGTCCGCCGAAGATAAGGAACGCACCTATGGTTTTCCAAAAAGGAAACTCTCAACTTTCGGCCCTTGATCGACTTGATCAAAGAAAGGTACACGAAAAGCAAGATGTCCTAGATGAAGCTCGCCCCTCTGTGATGCGAACCAAGATCTTAGGGATCACTGTACCGCCCAACGCACTGCGCGTGGCAAAGACCTGATAGAACGAGTCAGTTCTCGACCTAACACTCTTCATGTGGCCCTTACTAATGGGAATCACTTCACGGATCAAGGGTCAAACAAAAGGCGGCAAGTGACTCCTCCCGAGTAAAGGCTTACTCCAACCATTGATCTCGATGTCGTCACAATGATTCATCAACCTTAGAAACGAAGTCCATGACCTCCGAGAATACGGTGTAGGCGGTAGCGGAGCCTACGGCCCAAATATTGGTCGGGATGTGTACAAGAAATTTCAAACTCCGAAACCTTGCCCCCTACGAGGTTAAGCAGATCCCATGTGGCAAGCCTTTTATCTCACACTCGGTGGACTCGGCTTCGAATGGTTAAGAAACTTAAGACCATGTAGCATCTAATCATTCAAAGACCTGAAGGACACGTTCATGGCACGCTTCGCTAGATCTATGGTCCAAAAGAAGACCAAGATGTACATGTGGTCATCTTACCTCTGAATGCTTCCCACTCAAAAGACAAATTGAGACCCTGATCCAACGGGGTAAGCTCAAAGAGTTAGTGTTGCATATAATAGGCGTTGTAGGCCCCACCTCAGACAGACCACTATCTAGCAAATGAGGAGAAGAAGAAGCCGCTACCAACCAAACCTAGGCTACATCAACCATTGATCAGCAACTTCACGTTGTGACCACCATACTAGGTGATCCGCAAGGTGTTGATTCAGCCCGACAAAGGAAGAAATTCCTAAGGGCCGCATCCCAAGAAGGCGCCGCAGGACACATTAACCTCACGTACGAGGAACCTCTGTCAATGCCACACAAGGCAATATATTTCACCAACAAAGAGGCAAAGCGAGTTGTGCACCCGAACAATGATGCAATCGTCCTTAAGGCTCAAATGGCCAACAGCTTGGTGTTTAGGGTTTCCATCGACAGCGGCAGCTCAGCCGACGTGATATTCAAGACCACCTTGGAGCGCATGAAGCTCGGGAGGCTACGCCTAACTGTTGCAATATTTTTCATACGCAAGTGGACGTAGTCGCTCAAGTAATATAATCATAAGTACGAGTCGATCTCACGAGGACTTTTCTTAACCGAAACTTAACTAACTAACAAAACGAATTCAACTCTAGAATAACAAGGTGATTATTAACTAAAAACTGTAGAAAATAAATAATCAAACAAAATTAAATACGAGTTAACGGATATAAGAAAGGCAAGGGCAACGGCTTCCCTAAACTCTCCTATGGTTGGGATTCCTAGAACTACTCACAATTTTTCGATTCTTTCTCTTCACTAATCTCACTCACGTAATATTATCAATAAATCTTTCTCGAACATCTAACAATCTATGTCAATACCGGATTTTTATCTCTCTATATTAAACCCTAAAAATATGAAAAGCATTACAAACAAGAGTGCACACACGACTCACCTAACTATCTCTAGCTTAGGAATGTACTAGGGTGAACTAATCCTTATGCACGATTACTAATTCTCTCTCGAGCAACTAAACAATCCTAAAAATCATGAATGAAGTCATGAATCTCAAACAAGCATTAAGCACATAATTAATTCAAGCGATAGAGAGGATGAACAAAAAAAATACTTCAATTAAATAAACATGAAGCCACAACCATATTTAAGCAAAGCTGTCATCACTCTCTCGGGGATTAGTTCATGGCGACGATAGTAAAAAAAGTAAAATAAATAAAACCAAATCATGAAAACTAAATTAAAACAAAGCATAATAAACGAGAGTTATAGAGAATAAGAGGATAGACGTAACGCTGAATTCGGTCTTGGTGGTGATGGTGGTGGAACGGGTCTTCTTCTCCGTTCCCTTTATCTTCCGACGAGCCAAACAGAAAGACTAAACTCTAAAAAAAGTAAACTTCTATTTATAGAGTCTCTAAGTCGTATGTGTAGGTTTACAAGGTGTTTTTGAATAACCCTTGGATGGCATCCGACGCTCAAAACTCTCAAAAATCGTGAATTTTAATGTTGCTATCTAGGCAGTCCGCACGGAGCGCGGATATTTTTCCAACACGCACCCATGCTTGAAACGGCTATATCTCCTTGTTCCGATGTTCGATTTTTACAAATAAATATGTATTGGAAAGCTAAGAGAAAGCTTTATCCAATGATGGGAAGAATTAAGCCAACGTATTCAACATAACATCTCAAAATCGTGCAAAATAGGACGTCTTGTTTCGTGTTTTGTAATAAGCTATCCAAACGTGTTTGAATCGTCTTGAATTGCTCTGATTACATCGTTAACACCAAAATACTCCCTCAAACTGGTAATTCACTAAAAAAAATACACTAAAATTAATCAAAAGCACTTTAGAGCTTGTGAAATCCAAGCCAGAAAACAAGAGTTTAACGCGTATGAAACGCACCTATCACCAACTCCAATCCAGACACCTCTATTTGGGTTCGCTAGAGAAAGAGTCATGATTGAAGGAACCATCGACTTACCAGTCATGTTCAGGGCTCCCCGGGTCATCAAAATCGCTCACATGGTCCCCTTTCTAGTGGGTGACCAACCATCGTCGTACATCATCATTGGACGGCCCACACTGAACAGATTAAAGGCTATCATGTCCATATATCACCTACTGTTAAAATTCCCCACTGAAAATGGAATTGGGACCATGACCGCGATCAAGCCCATGCAAGATATGCTACATCCAAGGGGTCAATGGAAAGACTGTCAAAAAGATGTTTAACATGATCTTCCAACTAGAAGACAATTATCCATGCGACCCTAAAGATGCGAGGAAGTTCGGGGAACTCGATCCTCGTGACGAAATCGAAAGGCTCAAAGTTGACACTTCTGACGGTCTTACTTCGGTCATCCTCGAAGAATCTAAACCTGACCAGATTGTAAAGACTAGCGCCAAACTTCAACTCTCAATCAAAACTTAACGGGAAAATGATGCCTATATATCTTGTGTTTTTAGTGAAATATCGAGTTTAACATTTGGTTTTCATAAAATTCAAGTTCATACCCTCTGTTTAACTAAAATAATGAAATTATACCATGCAACAGACAACAATGTCATGAATCTTCCTTTTATTGACTTCTCATTGATGTTGACTATAATTTATTTAAAAACTAAAAAATAAACATCAGTCTCTTAATCGTGAAGAACACATAAAGATAAAAAGGTGTAAAAATCGACAATTGTAGTCATCAAAATCACATATTCGAATAGAGAATCAAGGATTCAGAGTTGTAATTCAAACAAGAAATGAAATCATCTCTTAGGATATATGAATTTTATTATTTAATTTCAATTTGATGCTATTTTTATTTCAAATTTGGGAATTTGGAAGTTAGGGTACTGGTTTGGATTTGATTCTGTTTTTCTTAAAGAAGAGTTAATATCAATGAAAGGGAGATTTATGACTTCGTTATTCATTTCAGGGTATAATTTCGTCATTTTAGTTAAACAGAGGCTATGAAGTCGAAATTTTTTAAAACCAAAGGCTAAACTCGACATTTCACTAAAACACAAGATATATATATATACATATATATGAATAATTATACCAAACATAACTCGCTGCCTTCCTTTGGGAGTTCGAGGATGTCTTCGCATGGACCCATACTGACATGTCTGGAATTGACACCGAGGTCATAGTGCAGCGGTTGAACGACAATCAAAACATCACTAAAAAAGTGAAGACTAGACGAACGTTCAACCCATAACGATACCTGCTCATAAATGAAGAGGTCGAAAAACTTTTCACCGCAAAATTCATCTGATAAGCTAAGTACCCCAAGTGGTTAGCCAACGTCGTAGTGGTGAAAAAGCCCAGCACAAAGTAGCGCATTTGCATTGACTATATTGATCTTAACAAAGCCTGCCCTAAGGCTAATTTCCCTCTCCCGCGCATCGAAAAATTGGTCAGCTTCATGGACGCCTATTCGGGCTACAATCAAATTCGCATGCTCTAGCCCAATCAAATCAAGACGAGCTTCATCACTGATCGATGTCTCTACTGTTACAAGGTCATACCTTTTGGCCTTAAGAACGCGGGAGTCACATCTCAACAACTGGTCGACTGGATCTTCGCCGAACAAATTGAAAAAACAATGGAAGTGTATGTTGGACGAAATGCTCGTTAAAATCCTATATGCGACTAACCACGTACACAACCTGAGGGAGATGTTCACAATCTTCCGTTGATACAAGATAAGACTCAACCCCAACAAATGTGCCGTTGGGGTCAAGTCGGGGAAATTCCTAGGCTACACAGTCAGTCGGCGCGGGATTGAAGCAAATCCTGGAAAGATCAAGGCACTCCTTGATATGAAATCTCCAAGATGAGTCAAAGAGGTGCAAAGTCTAACTGGTCGGATTGTTGCTCTGACGCGCTTTGTGTCAAAAGCAACCAACAAGTGTCAACCATTCTTCAAAGCTCTAAAGAAAACGGATGGCTTTGAGTGGATCGAAGACTGCGAGAAAGCCTTCCAAGAGATGAAGGCCTACTTCGGATCACTACTATTCATCTCCAAACCAAAAGAAGGCGAGACGCTTTATATTCTTGAGACGCTCTATAAGGTCCAATGATCGACCTATTACGTGAGCAAGGCCTTACTTGATGTTGAAACGCGCTACATCAAAATCGAGAAGCTATCTCTAGCTCTCGTAATGGTGGCGAAGAAGTTCAAGCTCAGTCTATCGCAGTTCGCACTGAAAATCAATAAAGCTCTTCAGAAAGGATCATTCTCTTGCATGGCGATATAGTCTCAAGAATTGAGCGAGTACGGGATTGAGTTATGCCCAAGACTAGCCATCAAAGGTCAAGCCTAACCTGACTTTTGGTAGAATTCTCCTACACTCCCGACATGGGAAGAGAAGAACAAGAAGAATTCGATGACTTGTTGGTTAGAAAAAGAAAGGTCGACCCAACGGGTCCCATCTGGGAACTACACAAAGACGAAGCATCTTATGCTCGGAGGGCTGGTGCCGACGTCGTATGAACAAATCCTAACGGGGAAAAGCTAAGGTATGCCATCCACTATGGGTTCCATGCCTCCAACAACGAGACCGAATACGAAGCCTTCATCATGGGGCTAGTGTTAACACAAAAACTCAAGGTCAAAACTTTCGCATACACTGCGACTCTAGTTGATCATCAACCAGGTCAAAGGCGATTACACGGCAAAAGAGCCCTATATGATTGCCTACTTGGAAAAAACAAACTCAAAGCACGACGCCTTCTCTTGATTTGAGATCCTCCAAATCCCGAGAGAACAAAACTCGAAGGCTGATGCATTTGCTGATCACGGGTCTAACATCGATGAAGAAAGGCTGGGAACTATCCCAATCTAGTCACTATCTCGGCCGTTCATCTCACGAGACGAGGTCGGGATAATAAAAAATATGGCTCCGTCCACTTGGATGAGCCCAATACTGGAATTCATGTGAAGATAAGGACTCCCCAAAGACCGCAAAGAAGCTAACAAATTGAGAACCCTAGCATCCAAGTACACGCTGAGAGAGAGTGTACCGTATGATCACGGTCACTCTACATCGGTGCTTAGATGCCTCGATAGAGCCGAGTGCAAGGTCCTCCGCAAAATCTACTAAGGCATTTGTGGGAATCACTCTACGGGACTCCCCCTCACACAGAAGGCCCTCAAACAAGACTATTTCTGGCAATTCTTGAAGAAAGATGCCTACGAGTGGGCGAAGAGATGCGACAGGTGCGAACGCTTCTCTCATGATCCGAGGCAGCTGCTAACACCAGTGTGCACCATCATTGTCCCACAACCCTTTGTCAAATGAGGTGTGGACATCATCGAAAAGCTCTAGAGAGCGCCAAACCAGTACGAGTACGCCATCGTCGCCATCGACTATTTCACCAAGCGGGTGGAAGCCAAGTCGTTGGCTAAGATCACCTAGGAAAACACCACGAACATCATCTACAAGAACGTCATTTGTCGTCACATGATCCCGACCTCAATTTGATCGACAATAGGGCACAATTTGACAACGCTCGAGTAAGGGAGATCTGCACTCAGTTTAAGATCAATAAGACATTCTCATCGTCACGCCATCCTTAGGCCAACAGTCAAGATGAAGCAATCAATTCAATATGATAAAAAGAAACCTAAAAAGGAAGCTTGAGGAGAAAAAAGACATGTGGGTAGAGGCGTTGCAATTCATCCTATGGACTAACCGGAAACGACTGCCCGGAATGCCACAGGGGAAACCCTCTTCTCCCTCACTTACGGGATCAAAGCTATGGTGCCGATCAAAAGTGAGATCCCCACATTCTGAATTGAGACTTTCAACGAGGAAGACAACAACAAGGTCATGCGCCTAGAGTTAGACTTGATCGACAAAAAGAGGTCCGAGGCCTTTATCCGCCTCACTGCACAAAGTCGAAAAGTACTACAACTCCAAAATCAAGAGACGTGGTGAAAATTTCGGTCACCTTCAAGGACGACTTTCTATAACCTTAAGATATGTACGACCAGTTACGAAGCTAGAAACTCAATTCAGGGGGAAAATTTTGAAAAAAATTCAAAAGGACAAATTAAAAAAATCATATTAATTTGGGTAAGGGTATGCAAAAAAAAAAAAAAAAAAAAAAAAAAAAAAAAATGTACCACCGTCCGGTTTAAAACGATTTTATCTAATCCGGTCCAGTCCGGTTTTTAAGACCGGTCAAAAACGGTGCGGTCTGTATTGAAAATTTTAGACCGCGGTTTAGACTGAACCGGTCTTAATTTTGTAAAGTGTTTTATTTATTTAAATAATACTAAGACATTTTGATAAACGAATTTGAGTTGGACATAATTTATATATTTTTATGTTAATATTAAGTTTTTTATTTTCTTTTTTCTATTTTATAATTAAATTTGTACAAAAATTTTATAAAAAAATACTCAAAACGGTCTAAATCGAAGCGGATCGGTCTAAAGCGATTTGGTCCGATTTGGGGTTTATTTTCTTAAATAGTCCGGTCCGATCTAAAAAATTTCAAACCGCTTACAACAGTTCGGTCTAGTTTGAAGGACAATTTTAAACGGATCGTACACACTCCTAAATTTGAGTAAAAATATAGAAAATGCTAAAAAAAATTAGAGTAAAAATATAATTTCTAAAAGTCGATGGGGAACATTTGTCTTTCCTAAGCCGAAGGTGACTCGGCCCCTATGTACGAGTAAAAACACATTTTACTGAAGGTTTAAGATCCAACTTAAGTTAGATTCAATTGAATAAAAGAAGTTGCACATTTTTTGAAATCGGGTTATCTAATTCTTAAATACTATTGAATCAAACCTATGATTAAAATATCGATACCGATACCGAAGTTTTTTTTTTTTTTATATATCGAGTATCGACAAATATATCGACGGGTATCTTATAACAATTTCAACACCGACTACCGATGATACCGATAATATATCGATGATATACCGACTACCGACGGATATATCGACAAAAATTCTATAACAAATAGATATTATGTATATATCATTTAATGATACATATAACAATTATATTTTAAATAGATATATATAACATATATATATAAATATACTTAATGAATGAATATATAAAACATTTATTTTAATTTTGAACCACTTGATTTTAACTTGAAACAAGAGAATGCAAAAAAACAAAAATAATAAAATATCTTTGATGTTATTTAGCTAACAAATATAGTTCACTCCATATAAATCTATGTAGTTCTATGAACTTTCAGAAGCAACAATGGGCTTTCGTCGGCCCAAGAACTCAAGTTTAAATTTTAGGTTTGTTTAGATCCATAAAAATTGATATTTGATGAATAATTTTTTTATTCTGACTGATATAATCATTTTTTCATAAATATCGGTATTTGATGAATAAAATCGATATTTAACTGTTATATTAATTTTTATATCGAACTTCGGATATCGATCAGATATATCGCCGATATTTTAAACCTTGAACAACCGAATCGAATTATCTTCTTGAACTGTTTTTCAAAAACAAAAACAAGAAAATAATAATAGCCCCGCTTCAACTTGTTCAAACTTTAACCTGTTACTCTACTGCATATATTCCTCGTGCCTTTGAAAATTCTCTTTTTAGAGATGAAAAAGCAATAAAACTTTGTCTGGTCTGTCGTGCTTTGAACCCACATTAACAGTCACTTCAACAAACTTTTCCTTCTCACACAGTGAAAAGAAATAGAGAAAAAGAATCGCGTGGGGTTGCAAAGAACATGAAAAATACCGAACCCCAAAGCCATAGGGTCTAATATGAAAGACAAAGACAAATTAAATATTATATTTAAAAAAAAATATAAGAAAACAACACATAAAATTAAGAATTAAAAAATCAAAACTTTAATCCAACACCCAGACATACAGAAAGACCCCAACAAACAAAGAAAGAGAAAAAAAAGAAAGCCTTCTTCATTGCTTTTTAAATATTTTTTTCTCCAACTCAAAAAAGGTTCGGTTTTTGTTGGAAAAAAAAATTAAGAAACCCGGATAAACCCAACTTCTTTTTATTTTCTTTAGATCTCTTTCCTGGCTCTGAGGGGTCCATGAGGATCGCTCGTTTCCTTCTGGATGGTTCTTGTTTTCCATTGTAATGGCAGAGTTCATGAGTTGATCAATTCAATTCGCTCTCTTTTTTGGTCCTTGAGAAGGAAAGAAGTGGACTTTCTTTTTCCTTTGTTTTGGGTGTTTCTGTTTGTCGCAAAAAATAAATAAATAAAAGAAGGTATGCAATCAAGTGGGTCCGAGTCAGCGAGTCCGACGATCAACAGGACTCAGTCGTCCATGTCAGCCAGTGATACTCGCGGGAAGCACAGAATACAAGCTGAGCTCAAACGCCTTGAGCAAGAAACCAGATTCTTAGAGGTCAGCCAAATTCTATTTACAAATTTGAACGAAAGATTATCTTTCTTTCTTGTTTTTTGTTCCGTTGATTCCCAGGAATAGTTTGGCTGTATTGTTGCTGCTATGCCGTTTGGATTTTGATCTGTTGTGATGGTATTTGTTCATCGATTTGTGTTTTGAACCGTTTAGCTCTTTTTCTTTTTCTTACCTATACAAATGATTGCAATGGAGAAATTATAAGGAAATCCTTTGAAGTTATTTTCTACGAAGCTAGACGAGGAATTGCGTTTGTTTTTATCTTTGTAATGAATGACAATTGTGTGTCTGCTTTGGTTTGTATTTAGTGTCCTAATTTGTGGCTCATTTGTGGACTTTTGTGGTGCGACTAAGTTTTGGTCTATGATTATGAGTTATTAACTTGTTACTTGCACGTAATTTGCCAGTTTTAGATTGGTTTTCGATAATTAAGGAGCTTATAATTGGGTATTTCCGATGAATTTGTCTAGAAGTGTTATGATGGAAAAAGCATTTCAGGTATGTACGATCTGCGACGATAAACTATTTTAAGGTTAAGCTGTGTTTTCTTTTTCTTTTTTTCTTTTTTTTTGTGTAAGAGGAAAAAAAATTCCAGTCCTCCAGATTTTGTGTGCAATGTTTGGAGTGTTTTTTACTCTGCAAGAAAAAGAAAAGTAATGCTTCTAGGGCTTTTTATATTCAGCAAAATTAGCTTCTTCTTTATTTTATATGAACTGATTATTTTAAATATCTTTTGGATTTTTTTTCCAAAGAAAGAAACAACTACGAAATAGCGACACAAAAACTGGCTCTTCAGCATTTGTTCATGAGTTGACTTTTACCTCTTTCCTATCACCCTATGGACCCTATGGTGGAGTTTGCTTTACGAAGCAATGAACATTGACTTTCTAATCTTTTGATCCACACTATTGTAATATATACCATGGATTAGTAAGAAGATGAAGAAGAAGCTCTTTTATTGTTGCATTTACAGAGTCACTAGCATTGTAAATTATTTTTCTTTTCATTCTTTATCTCTTTATATTATTATTTAAAGAAATTTAGAGATCTCTTAACTGTTTACCAAGTTTGAGATATTTTATTTCAATGCGAAGAAAAAAAAATAGACACAAGAGGACTGTTTATATCTTACTACACATGTAGTATTTCATTTTGGATTTTTCTCTTTTTAAGTTTATTCAAATTCTATGATGTTCCTTCCGTTCTGTGTTCATTTGCTAGTTGTTTTTACTAGCACTTGCAAATTTAAACCCTTTACTTTGACATTTAAGACGAGACTCCTTGAAATTCGCAGGAAGAGCTTGAACAGCTTGAACGATTGGACAGATCCACGACTGTGTGCAACGAGTAAGCATACAATTACGAAATAATCAAATATTCAGATCATCCATGTGAACGCTTTTGTAGCACATCGGATATGTCGACACTAAATTTCCGAATTTCGTGAATTTCAGGATTCTCTGTAATGTAGAAACGAGACCCGACCCACTACTTCATGCGTAATGATCTCCCTTTCAAGATTTGAAAACTTAAAACCATATATATATATATATATATATATATATATATATATATATATATGTATATATGTATATATATATGTATATATTATTTGTTTTCAGAGATCTAACTCTCTTTGATTTGTCAGAACTCATGGCCCGGTGAATCCGAGTTGGGATCGATGGTTTGAAGGTCCACAAGATTCGAGCGGTTGCAGATGCTGGATCCTCTGACTCACCATTACTAATTTTCCCAAGTCGCAATTTTTCGATTTCTTCCCACAGAAGGCTTCCATATCCAGATTCACGGAAGCTCTTTATTCCTTTTTTCAGGTTTTTTTATTGTGCAGAGATGTCAGTTTTTACAGTGATACTTTGATATTAACTATTGAAATGCATTTGAAAGAGAAGAGTGTAACGGCAGTTTTCCTTTTTCTTTTTTCCGAGTGAAATGTTTCATATAGTAATTGAAATGACAAACTCACGATGATGTTTACAACCAAAAGCAGTCTCCACAGATCATGAGTACATGATATATATAAAAATAAAATTAAAAAAAAATGTCATCTTTCTCTCTTTTTTTAACTTGTGGCTTTCCCAGCCACTCTTTGGGCGATCCAACCGAGACCGTCGTAGAGACCGTCTCCGGTGAGGGCACAGCAAGCCTGGATGTGCCAATCGTGATTCTTGATGCTGTGTAACGACAGGTTGTCGGTGATTTCGGCCGGTGACATGGCGTCTTTAAGGTCCTGTTTGTTGGCAAACACTAATATGACTGAGCTTTGAAGGTCCTCGTGGCTCAGAAGCCTGAAGATCTCGTCTTTCATGATCGAAATCCTGGCTCTGTCTGTGCTGTCTATGACGGCAATGACAGCGTGAGTGCCTCGGTAATATGTTGCCCATGATGTCCTCAGCCTGTCTTGCCCACCGAGATCCCATACCTGATAATGTGGACAAAAAATTGGCAGATGTAAGAATTGAAGCAAAAACATAATTATTCATCTCATCATCGTCACACCATTATCATCAACAAATACTACTTGAAGTGAGTATAGAAAAAGAAAAATAGTCTTATGCAACGAGAAAGCAATCCCATTGAAATCATAGCCAACTTAAACTACGACTGTGTTTAGTAAGGCTCTGCATTGATTCAAATACTCGAGAGGTCAGACCTCTGCCAGTAGGGATCTTGAAGAAAAAGTTCCAACTAATCTGTCATACAATTTTGAAGATGCTATTCTCTACAAAGACCCTCTAATTTATAGGTTAACGTAACTTCTAGGGTTTCTATATATAACCACCCACTAATTATCTAACTGTCTTTATAATATTGTCAGTACCTATCTTCCTAACACAGCCAGAGAAAACTGAATTTAGATGAGTATAATAACCTCAGATACATAGACGAGGGCGTTCAACATTGGAATCTTGAAGCAAAAGTTTCTACATTCGTTGATCATAACAGGGCAAAAGATATTTAAACAATCGGCAAATCAGCTATGAAAGCAAGTTAACAACTTCGCAAAGAACTGGTGTTTTAAATCAACAACGTGATGCGTTATACACTTATACAAACTGTAGGTTAAATCTACTGAATTCAACTCATTCTAAACTCATAAGAATAACACCATCCTCAAATCACAAATCAGAACAATGTTCCGTGGTGCCAACACTAATTGAATTCTTTTGATCTATTAGGTCACCAAACAATGAGGCAGAACACTGAAGTCAAGCAAAGATTTCTTAACAAAATAAAGAATAACAAAAATATAAAGAATTAAGCATCGAACCTCGAATCGGATGTTCTTATAGACAAGCTCTTCGACGTTGCTTCCAACGGTTGGGTGAGTAGTCACAACCTCTCCCAAGTGTAGCTTGTACAACGTCGTCGTTTTGCCAGCGTTGTCAAGACCAACCACAACTATCTTGTACTCTTTCGCCGGGAACATCATGAACCACATTCTCGACATCAACGCACCCATATTATTTATTCCCGAATCACAATAAGGTCAGTATGCGAAAATCCTACAACAAAAACGAAATTGATTGGCTCAGCGAAAAAGGAAATTCAAAATCGGAAGTTCACGAATCGTATGAACTTGAAACTTGGATTTCAGATCCAGCCAACGAAAAATAACATAGCCGTAAGTGATTAGATATGATAAATCACGCAAACCTGAAAATTGAGATGATTGAGAGGATTGTGATCGGCGAAGCTCAACCGATTCGCGACTTGAATTAAGAGCTTAAAAAAGGAAAACCCTAATTTCAGGGGTATTTTGCTTCGGAGTTGAGAGAAATAAGAATTTGTTGAGGTTGTGGATTTAGACTTTAGATAGAGATGTTTGATTAAGAAGAGTCGGAGAGAGAGAGAGGAATATTAGATGAGAATTTGTCTTAATTTTAATTTAGTTTTATTATTTAAGGAAAAGTGAAAGAGAAGAGGAAGCTCATCATCAAGCTGGGTTTCCTTGTGGGGTCCACCATGACTGTATACACGTGTACATGTAATGGATGCTGAGTGGAAGTCACCATGGCTGCTTGATGATGTGTAACTATAACTCGGATTATTTATTTCACTGTCGTTTTCGTTATTGTGACCATTGTCGTTTATTAGAAATGTCCAAAATAGCTACGGTTTTCTCTGAAAACTCTCGTTATTCCCGTACCGAAAATTTATTTTTTGTTTTAAAAATTCGACCAATTTTATTTATTTGAAAACAGGTTCAGATTATTTTTTAGAAAAATCGATACAGAATTAAATACCTAAAAATGTAGAGGTAGGGGTGTGCACGATCACATCCGGTCTAAAACCTGTCAAAAAATCAAATCGAACTGATTTAAACGGTTTAAAAAAATTAAACCTGACCGGATCAAATAAGAAAAAAATCGGACCGGACCGAACCGGTTAAAACGGTCTGGTCCGGTTTAAACCGTTTAAAGTGTTTTAGACCGGACCGTTTTGGACTGTTAAACCGTTTTAAACTGGACTGTTTTATTTTAGCCTATTTTTATTCATATTTTTCTTAAATAATAATCGGTCCGGTTTTCTTTTAGACCGGATTGTTTTACACATATTTTTTTATTAATTTTTTATTTAAATACTAACTGGTCCAGTCTAGTCTAAACTGCAGTTTAGACTTTTTAGACTGGAGCGGACCGTTTAAAAGTTTAAACCTGACCGGATCGGACAGGTGAAATTTTAAACCGTTTAAAACCGGACCAATGGTCTAAAAACCAACGGTTCGGTCCGGTTTACGATTTTACTGATTTTTTTGCGTCGCCCTATGTAAAAGTATACAAAAAAAGAAATGGCGGATAAATAAGAAATGTGACAGTTAATTAGTACCGTCCTATGAGCTGTGTAATTTGTCGCTTAAACTTAAAAGTCAAATCTAAAAGCGTCATTTCATTACAGATAAGAATAATTCGCTTTTCCCCTATATATTTGTATAGACTATAGAGCGGTAACTCTGACAGCACAGCTGACTCAATAATCTACTATTATTCGAGCAAAAAAAATTAATCTACTACTCAATGATCGCCTTACCGTTATCGTTACCGTATCAGGACTTCAATTTTGGGGGTAAACTGCTTATCGGAGGGGAAATCGAGCAGTATTCAAACAAAAAAAATAAAAGGAAACTGGTACCGTAGGAAACCGCTTATCGTAGAGAAAACCGACAAAAAATGTAGGAAACCGAGGAGTATTCAAACAAATATTTTGCAATAATAACATACTTTTCATAGTTCAAACGTCAAATGTTCATACCAAACATAAATTGAGTTCTTAAACAAAAAGTTCCATAAGTGGAGTATAAATTTATTACAACATATACGACAAAATACACTAATTATAAGTGGAGTGTCTCGGGGGTGGAGATATGCGCGACCTAGATCTGCGGCTGGTTGATCATCCACCATCATGTTATATTGGTACCACGTCATGGAACTAGAATGTGTTCATCCACGTACGTAAGTGATAATCGTAGGACTCCTGGCTAAGACTAATGGGCCGCGAGTGCGGACAATATCCGCCCTCCCCATGTGTGAAAGGGGTTTGACTGTTGTCATTGTACGACTCATGTGTGCGATTACGGATATTACGGGGACGGAGACGGGGACGGGGACGAGGACGGGGATGGGGACGTAAGGGTAGGATGAGTAAGACTGATTCTCGTAAGGGTCATATGACGCCGTTGGCAGTGGATAACTAGTCTCAGAGCCGTCGGGCGTAATAAAGAATAATTAAAATTCAGAAGTCAACATATCAACGTCATTACTACCCGACATTGACATCGCATCGTTCATACGTTTTTGGTTCCCGCCTTGATTCCTTCCACTTCCCAGAGCAAAAAAAAAATCGGATCGAATGGCACATCCCTGTATTGTTCCCCGCCGCCCTGGTATTGATACCCGCCACCCCCCTATTGAGATCCTCCAGCCCTGGGTTGCTCCCCGCCGCTGCCGCCTACATATTGAAACTCGCCGCCCTTGTGTGGTGACCCGCTACCCCCGACGACCCATCACTTCTATATTGATGGCCTCTACGACCACCTGCCCCTGCCACACACAATCATTCGAACCATAAGTATTGAAACAATAAAGTCGAGAGTAAATGGAGTCATTACCACTATCACCGGAATCATGATCACGGGTATCAACTTCGACCTCTTAACTCAAAACTTGTTCGATGTTTATTCCTTCTGCCCGGGGCAAGTTGTCAGCACCATCCATGTGGATCGGATCGATCCAATGGTAAAGCTCATTGTCGCCATCATTATCTGCGCCTGACCTATTGAAAGCCCTTTCAATGATATCAAGAGGATCGAGAGGTTCCATTTCGTCCGTTCTCTCAAGCTCAACTTCATGTTATAGCTTGCAAAGACAAGCTTGTCGAGCGTTGAGTGCGCCAAACAGTTTCTTTGATTCGTATGGATCAAAGAAAACGTACTCCAATTCTTCTCACAGGCAGATGAGGACGCCGTTTGCGATAAGATTTGCCATAGAACTTGAATACCAATGTAGTTAATAAGTTAATAGAACTTGAATAACATCTTCATAAGATTGTACCTGCGTTCACGGTCCCCTTAGTAGACATTGCACTTTTCTGTCCAAAGTCACCTCGCATATCTCGAAATGACAACAACTCACTTGCCAACGTCGATGAATCTTCGTCGAGGTGTAGAGTGTCGAACACCTTGGTCACCGAGGCCATATGGGTACTATCCTTATGGATTTCCATATTGTACTGTAAATTTGGATTAAGGAAAAAAGTTCCACATAATTTAAAATAATGTTAGGAACATAATTATAATATTAAAATTTAAAAAAAGAGGCTACCTGCTTCATGTAACGGGTGGCCTAATTGGTTGTTCCACCTGTTGTCGATGATGTCTACGATCCAGTGACGTCCGTGAAGTGATTCCAACCGCTTTCACATCTCATTGAACAAAAAGTACAACAACCCCATGGTGCGATGCACCTCCTAGTCCACTAGTCGTAAACACGTGTACATGGCTCGAATATGGCACACACGTCGTCAACTCCTTGCCAAAAACGGGTTTGTAAAGTGTTCTCGGCAACCCATTTCCCTTCTCGAGAGGACGACAACCTCAAATCCTCCCACCAGTGAGTGGTTCCTGAGAAGTGATCTTTTGGCTCGGAGACTTCTGAGAGCCAAGTAGTTGGTAGCGAACCTTGTCGCCCCGGGTCTCACAATTTCACCCGTACTAGTCTCTCTCAACTTGGACAACACGGAGCTGTGATTGTAGATGAATTTGGTCGTCTGCCGAGCGGCTTTCACCACGTTGTCGACACTTGGCCTATTTCCGATATCTTCGAACATTAGGTCTAGGCAATGTGCGGCGCAAGAGGTCCAGTACAAATTGTACTTCCTCATAAGCTTCTTCCCCGCACACTTGTACTTAGACTCGTTATCGGTGACGATCTGCACGACGTTCTCGGGTCCCACTTGTTCAATCACCTCGGAGCGCATCCCGATGAGGTACTCCGCACTCTTGATCTTGTCGGATATGTCAATTGACTTCAGGAAGACGGCCGACCCACCACAATAAACCATAATGTTTATGATGCTTAATCTCGTGGGTCCCGTCCAACCATCGGCCATGATGGTGCATCCGTACATCTGTCACTTGACCTTTTGTTCTTCGACATAAGCTCGCATGTCTTGTATCCAGCCGTGAATGTCTTTCGGGCTGGGCACCGGGACATTCGGTCCTACAGTTAAACAAGATCAATATATCAAATATACGAGATTGCAATTTATAGTTGTAAAAGCGATATAAAATATTTTTACTCACCGACTTCACCGGAAACATGAATCATGTTTAGGAAGTAATGGTCGAGCATCTTGTTTGCGGCAACTTGCGAGTGAATGAAGAATCGGTCGACGGCTTTGGCCAACCTCTTCTTGATACCATGTTGCGATTTGTCCACCCACCTCTGGCGCGCACTATCGCTTTGGTACAACAATGGTGCAGTCGTAGCAGATCTTCTTAGCTCGGGAGTCCCGGAAGATCCACTGGGCTTCACGTTCTTTCCGTCATTGTTCGGCTGCTTGTGCTTCTCGGGACCTCCTCATTACCCGACGGAGTTCCTGCTCTTCGTTTACGTCTTCTCAGAGTCTCGACTCCCCCTAGACTTTTTCGGAGGTCGGCTCGTATTGACTCACCCAAACTCTTACGTTGCTTCTTCTTTTGAGAGTTCCCGTAGAGTAACTCTTGCATTTCCGTTTTTACTTCATGAAGAACTTTGTCGCATAACTTCACGGTTTTTGTTTTGTCCACGTTTGCCAAGTGGTTCTTCACACGAGTGATTCCACCACCGCCTACAATGTTCCTGCGAAACTTGCATCTACTTGTATGCCGGGTCGGACGCCATACTTCATAATCATAATCATTTCAATTCCACATATTCACAAATCACCATAATAATCATCAAATTATTTTTAATCAAGATTTTAATTCAACATAATCATGACAATAATCAACAAATTAATTTTAATTCAACATAACTATGAACACAATCATCAATTCGTCATCAAATTAAGTTTAATTCAACATAACCATGATCGCAATCATCAATTCATCATCAAATTAAATCTAGTTTAACATTTCAACATAATCACCATCACAATTATCAAATCATCACCAAATTAATTTAAATTCAACATAATCATGACAATAATCATCAATTCATCATCAAATTAATCAATTCATCATCATATTCTAGGATTAAAACACAAATTTTTGAAAAAATCCTCAAATCTCCGAAACCCTAGACACGTACCTCTCGAAAACCTCGAAATCTTGACAAACGAAGGCAGCGACGAATGGGATCCGCCGGGAAGCGCCGTCACTTTGCCAAAAATTGCGAGACGAGGGCGGAATTTGAGCAAACGAAGGCTAGAGAAAACATAAATCAGGCCGGAAGGGTTTCGTCAAAAACTGAAGCGGGATGGTAGGTTCCCAAAAAACAAGCCCAAATCCTTTATATTTAAAAAGGGATCCGATCCGACGGAATCCGGTCCGGTTCGACCGGGTTCCGACCGGGTTCAGGACACGAAAACGGTTAATGCACGTCTCCTCCCGGTGCTCTCTGGTTCGCCGGTTCCCGTCCAGTTCCCGGTCGGTTCCCTTGGAAAGTCAGACAATTCTGCTTTATTACAGACATTCTATATATAACTAAAAAAGAGTTTGCCAAATTGAATTACTGATTTGACCTCACAATTTTAATGAAACTAAAGAAGAGTTTGTCTTTAAAAAAAAAAAAGAAGAGTTTGTCAAGTTGAATTATTATTTTGACCTCACAATTTTAATGAAACAATGTCATTTTACGTTTATAACACAAAGGACCCATTTTCTTTTAACTCTCTACTTCTTTTTTTAGGAAAAGGGCTCGGGACCATCTATTCGAAAAAGAGAATAATCTCAGCAAATACATCATTAAACCTTATACATCCAAGGAGTAATAATAGCCACATGGAGAAAAAAGCATAAACCAAGCTATTTCAGATATCCCTTCATGGATGATGGAGAGATCCTACTGAACGCGGTCCATTGACCAGAATGAAGACAGGTCTTCAGTCTGTATAGGCAAAAGTCTAACAGAGTTTCCCGAGCGGGAATGTGGACGACGGCTAACCCGACTACAAACAAAACTAAAAAACCATACCAATCCAAGTTAACAGCACAAAAAGCAAAGATAAACAAGGAAATTACAAACCAAAAATTTAAAACAGAACACCCCGCCAAATGAACCATTCCCAAGACCCAAAAAACCTTTCACTCGGCAGGCTTCGACGGCTCGAACCCATGGCGTGGAGCACCTCCATCAACCGAAGACAATTGAAATGCGGGAAGCTGGGATGATGTGGAGATGGAGCGAAGGATCTTGCTGGACGAGTAGCCGCAGCTAAGGAAACAAGGCGACGGCGGATCTGGATGCAGATCTAGTTGCAGATCTAGTGGCGAGAGAGCCGCGTGAACACGGCGGAGGCCGGCGTGAGAGGAAGAGACCCACGCGAAGGAAATGAAAGAAGGAGATGGTCGCTGGAAAATAGGTCCAAAGCAGAGACGAAGACGACGCCGACCGAAGAAAAATGGGAGACACCGAAAAGAGCGAAAGCACGCAGAAAGTGTATCTTCCTCCTCCGGGTCGGAGCCGAGCCGTTGAATTTCTCAACGCCGCCGACCGAAGCCCAGAGGGGCGGCGGCAAAAAACTCTAGGTTTTGCTGCATACTGAGAGAGAGTGGGAGAGAGAGATTGTTTTCAACTTTTTGAAATTAACTCTCTACTTCTTTGATTGGTCATTTGGGTTGCATTCCATTGTTCTCTCTCTCTCTCTCTCAAAGTACACCACATCAGCAATGCAAAATTAAAAACTAACTCCCGAATACATATATATATATATATATATATATATCTATATAATATAATAAGTCACAATGCAAAATTACTATTCATAGACTATTCATCTTATTCTTAGCCAATAATATCATGCCACCTCACCTCATCTCTCTCTCTCTCTCTCTCTCTCTCTCTCTCTCTCTAACGTCAGTTTTTTTTTCTAATTGTTCGTGATTGTTCAAGAACCAAACTCGCCATCAATAGTAATTATATATATAATTTATTTTATCATTATGACATTGTAGAATTTCATATCTTTATTGTTAATTTTATTTTTGTATGTGGACACATAAAATAATTATGTTGGACCAATCCCAAAAAGAGGTTAACCTTATTCTTGAAAAAAAAAACCCCCTTTAACACCCAGTTTTTAAATAAATAAAAAATTGGTTTTAAGCTAATTTTTGCTTACCAGAGTTATATTTTTTTTTAAACCATCTAGGATAAAATAGCTAGGGCTTCGATTTTAGCCCCGAACAAAATTCATGGCTGTATAGCTTACATGACTGTTTTTATTTAGTGTTATTTCGTGTAGATGCAACGACGTAGAATAAAGCTTAATTAATGATAAATTGGACATAATCTTTTGACCAATGCTTTATTGGAAGTGTCTAGCAAATATTTTTAATTGTTCTTCAATGATAGAGATGAGGTGTTTTTTTAATGATGTAACTCTAACTCCAAATTCTGAAAGGCTTCTTATAATTTGTTGTTTACATATCTATATCTATATAATATATATAATAAGCCACAATGAGTAGTTACTATTCATAGACTATTTCTAATCGTTTTTAGTCAATCGTAATGTGACACGTCATTATATCTTAAATATGTCTATGATTATATTTAGCATTAATTTTAAATGCTTCAAAGCTTACAATGTAGTTTATGAATCCATCACCACAGTTAATTATTGTAACGTTTTTTTTTTATAACTTGTATAGTACTGAAATTTCTTATAAGTCAATCGTTCTCCAGTGCTAAGTAGCTAATAAGGAATTAATTAATCAACCGCAACTCTGTTGAATTATAATAACCATGGCTCATTTTGATTATTTTATCATAAATTATAACAAATATATGTTTTGGATAGATACTACCTTGAGACTTGATTGGAGTAATTAATTAGATTTAAAAAAGTGGAATTTTTTTTAACACATTTAAAATCCATATATCTCAAATAGTCCTTAAATTGTTATACAGGCGAGGTTTTGGTTCATAAACTAATTGAGCAAGAAAAATGGACCTACACTAATTGTTGTTTGAACATGTTCATTCTTCTTCAAATCTCTGTGCGAGATCTCTTCGATCCTATAGACTAGGAAGTACATATCAATAAAATATGATACTATTTTTTTTATCTATCATATATTTTAATCTGTATTTACTAAACGTGTATGATACCTACTTTTTTATTTCCTAAGTTTGTCCTCATTTGCCAATAACACAAACAATGAAGACACAAGTGACGTCGCCGTTAGTACACCATCTAAATTAATCAAGGAATTGAAATTGAAAGACCATCAATGGGCATCCAAATTAACGGTAGCTGAAAAACAAAGTCCTAAGAAAAATACTCAAACTGGAATGAGACACCAAAGCATGGTGTTAATTGATTCGGAGGTTAGCGCTTCTTAACATTAAGATTTACTTTTTAATAAAAATAACACTTCTAACACATTCTTTTTAAAGGCAAACAAGATAAGAGGAACAACATTCAACCACGACATCGAACATCTCCAAAACACTTTAGAACTGGGTAAAACCTATAACGTTTCAAATGCAATAGTAGCAGACGAGAAACCTTCATACAAATTATACGGAACGTAAACTCATTTGACGTTCAGAAGAGACACAAAAATTGATGAAGTCCAAGAAGATAACACAGCTATGATGGAAGGATTGTACGAATTCACTTCATTCGATTTGTGCAAGAATTTCGT